>NW_026918163.1:0-14060 GCF_032062105.1 Saccostrea cuccullata
ACGGTTGAATTGGAGTCGCTGATATTTGCCACAACCTCCCAAAGAGAGCTGTTCCACTGGTATATTAGAAAATACTGAGTATACCCTCCGTTATACTCCGACCTCCAGGATACCTTCATTGTTGTAGGGTTTATCATCGAGATCAAATGGACAACTGGTGGTGCAGGAATAGCTGGAAAAAATCTTATCCTTATGTTAATACTGCACACCTAATATGCATTTTATATTCAATAATACAGTAAAATAACTTCATGTAATGGAGTAAGAACAATTGTTTTTTTATTTGTCCAAACTGTTTTTATAATTTCAATATCATCCTTTTAAGGTTTGGTTCATTCTTCCACTTAAAACATTATGTTCCGAAGCACAAATTGATAAATTTTCATGTTTCAAATTTGAAGAGGATATAGCTTTATTGTTGATAAGATTATAATATTGAAATTCCTAAATCAAATGTTTTTTTTATTGTTCCATTTTTATCTCACCTACATTATTGCAATGCTTTGTAAATTGCAGAATTGTATGTGAATACCATTTCAAATTTCCTCAATGCAAACTTTTATTGTATATCCAAAACAGGATAGAATAAATATGATTTATGAAAGTCACAACTTGGAAAGTGTAAAGAAAATATGGAAAGGTAGTTTAGTATTAAAAAGCTATTTCCTTAGGGACAGTATTTATATTAAAAATACTGTAATAAAGTATCAAATAAATTATGAATGTAATCTTCCTGAAGTCCTTTATTCCCATTTGTTTAATTGTTTGCTATTTGCTAACGACTTACATTTTATGAGTCTTATTTTGTAGGTGTTGCTGCTATTTGATTCGATAACTTCTTTAGCTCGACAATTAATGTCATCGTACATATTAATCCTATTAATAGTAAACGCATATGTCGATCCACGTCGAACCATTGATCCATTTCTGTACCAAGTATAAGACCAAGTTAGCAGGTCCCTGTAGTATTGTGGGGCCGAAGTGGACGAAGAAAGACAAGTTAGAGTGATCGCCTTGCCGTACTCAGCATCTTGTTTTGCTTTAATTATTGGCGTGGAAGGTTTACCTAAAACAATATAAATAGTTATATACTATAAAACGGTATGATTTTAAGTTTCATCATATACCCGTTTTCATATATATTTGTAAGAGAGAAATTCTGCAGTAAAATCAAAAGTTTCTTAATCAAGATCAAACACATCAATACATTTACTTGCATATTATACCGCTATGTCAATTGCAAGGTTCAAGCAGAAAAAGTTTTATCCTATTGATACGACTTATGGTACCTTATCCAAAGCATGCCATCTTTTGTCGTCGCCAAACAAGATAAAACTAAACTATTAAATTTCCTACATCGGAGAAGTACACAGGCATCCGGCGTTACTTTATTTTTCTTTTAATAAAATAATATTCTCCCTACCTAATAAACAAATATACAAGTGGATGTGACCGACCTAGAACAATTCAAGATGTCACACGATGTGTACCTTGTTTATTATTTGGTAGGGAGTATATTTTTTTATTAAAATAAAAATAAGTAACGTCAGGTGCCTGTGGAGAAGTACTGTAGAATTTATTTGAAGATGCTTTGATTATGATTACCTGCAACAATCAGCAGAATTCCCTTTGTGCTCTGTGCGCTGGAACTAGATACCCCACCAACGTAATGTCCAGCGTCTGTGACAGCTAAGTTATTAACAGCGAATTTGATGTTTGGAGAATGAACAGGGATGCTTTTGTAGATATATTTATAGCTGTGAATGCTGGTTGCCCCCGAATCAGTTATTTTTATAAGCAAACGACCTTCATGAGAAATGGAGTATAACCCGGAGGAAGGGAACTGCGATATTGTCCAATGAAGGGATACGTTTTGTCCTTCTTTGGCAATCAATATATCAGCTGAAAAAAAGTCAAGGTCATCCATGTTCATTTGAGAAATTCCTTTAATTTGTTTCAGCAGAACATTATTTAATTATTTAGATGAAAGCTGGACACTCTTCAATGTTTAACAGTGGAATAAACCTTTAAAAATGTCTTGAACAGATTCAAGACCATTTATTGGCTCATTAATTAGACAGAATGTTGTTGTTTTCTTTATTCATCTGTCATCAACACATATTCCATAGGAAATGATAATTATACAAATTTACAAATTAGGATCCCCTTAGAGATTTTTTAAATATCAAATGAATACTTATTACAAAATGACAGTTTCCTGTTCCAAATTATTGTATAAAGTGATAGGCATTTTTTCCAACCATAATTGTTTGCAAGATATATTTTTAATGATATCCCCAAATGAAAAATAGTTTGGTTAAACCTAGCTTGTATTAACAATTAAGGATATGAAATGTTTAAAAAAATATTTAAAAAAAATGATGTATAAGAAGGAAAGAAGATTATCTTTGAAGATTCAACTTACGTATGTTCATAAACAAACTACGGCAAATGTCATACTCGTCTGTTTTAAACAGAAATTTAACATCAACTTCTACAGGAGAATGCTTCAAACAGTTCTTAAGAACATATTCCTGATTATGAACATCAGTCCACGGTATCATCTGATTCCTATTCAGGGTCACAAACACCTGCTCCTCTACACCCACTGTTTGTCTGGGCCATGTGAATACGACAGAGCCGTTCATAAATTTTGAATTTATTTCGTTCTTCTTTGAGCCTAAAGAATTACAAATTAAAAATGTATACAATGAATTTTTATAATCTATTAGACTTTAAAAAGTGATTCTAACTTACAATTTGATTTCTGAATTTGCACCGTATCACTTGGATCCGAATATAGTATCTCCTTGGCTTTACAAGTGATTACGTCCAAGAACAAGCTTTCTTCTACAATGAGCCTTAATATTTTTCCTGATTTGATAAAATTATTGTTCTTATACCACTCATAAGTAATGGCGGGAAAAAGCTTATAGTATTTTGGTGTAGAAGTGGATTTGCTGCAACATTCCAATGTTACGTAGTCACCCACTTTTACAACACTCTGTCCAGTAACAGTTGGTTTCCTAGGCTTGCCTAAAATGTTTCCATACAAATATCCAAATGAAGTACTTTTGAAAAAACATACTTTAAAAAAAAAGACTTTAAAAAAATAAAAAAGCAGAAAATTGAATGAGTTGGTAAGATTTGTTTGAAACCAGAAGATTTTGTCAGCTTATAAATCTAATTTAATCTATTATTTACCATACACAATAGCATGTATCCTATTTCCCTTAGCGGCTATAGCACTTGACGTACCGCCTGTGTAGATGCCTTCATCATGTTGGGTGATATTTCTTATTTGAAAAATTATGTTTTTTGAATTTATTGGTTTACTTAGATACGTGTATTTTTGAGAATCAATGGTACTAATCTTCCTGTGAATGTCCACTGCAAGGATTTGTATTTCTGAATGGAAAATAGCGTATACTCCAGTCTTTGGAAATGCAGCAATATTCCAAGATATAATCCCTGTTTCTCCTTCCTTTAAGAACACTTTCCTCACTGAAATTTCACGAAAATACGTTCAATTTAAAAATGTTTTTTTCATATGTATAGTATAAAGCATTATACTCTGGAACAAGAAAGCAGATATGGTCGTTTGAATATAAGCTGTTCTTGTGAAACATGTGGAGATAACGAACAGTATTCAAGCTCAAAAATCCATTAAGCAAGACAAAGTTAGAGCAGAGCAAAGCAAAGATGGACCGCGAAACATCAAAGGTCTATTTCCTCAAGGTCGTTCTACACAATAGAGATAGTACCATAAATAACATTTAAAAAAACCCACCTACAATATTTTCTTTAAATTAAAAGCGTTCAAAATGAGACAAAAGATTTTTAATACTAAATACTTAAATTTTTGTTCCTGGTGAAATATTGATTTAGAAGTGGTTTGCTCTCAAGAAGTTTTTATTCTTAATGTAAATATTTTAAAATTAAACATCAATCAGAAGATCGTCTAGTAAAAATAAATGTACGAGGGTTGTCCCGTAAAATCGTGGACAAGTTGTCTAGTGTAAAAAATAAACATCACTGCGTCCTGAAATTTTCACTATTATTTAGTACATATTTTAGTAATATACACAGCAAATTTCAGATAAATATATGCATAAATAAACAAATTATGTGATTTTATGCCATGTATTGTATCACCTTACGGCGCATGGATTATAACGTCAAAGTGTCTAAAACAGCGTCACGTTTTATCTTTGCTGAAAATGAAGTTGGATAAGTCCGACTTAAATTTAGGAGTTTCATTGATACACATTCTTTAGTCTCCATAAAGATCATGCGATCTTCTGACGATTTATCAGTAAGTTACGGACAATATTCTCACCATCATTCAACTAATACAAAATCTCACATCGGCGGTCTACTGTGACAGCGTCTTTTGCTATTACATTAGGAGTTTGTCCTTATGTTTTGTACTCCCCAGGGACTCGATCAAAAAAGACTTCGCTAAGAAAACTTCTATTTCATTTGTATACTTAAGATATGGTGATATTTTTATAATCTTTTTTCTCCTATGGTCATTTCAAGTCTCTAAAGGTGTCATTACAACATTGAATTAAAACGGAACTGCTCTACGGTGCGCCGTAACGTCATAAAACGTCGCCATTTTTCGTATGTTGTGTTTACCACTTTACCATTTCGAATGCTCGAGAGACTGCTAAAAATTAACCAAATGGCTTAAAATTTTTCCAAAGACTACAAAATTGATTGTGGAATAGAATAATTTTAATCCAAATCCTATGTATTTGAAACTTTTATTTCGAATTCAAACTTGTGTATTCTTTAATAAAACCTTGGTTTTTTGTCCGTGCGCCGTAGGACAATACCCCGTGCACATTCAACATAATAAAATCTTTTTTTTGACTATATATTATCAAAAAAATGATCATGCACTTAAATATGATAAATTAACATTTACTGAAATTTTCAGCTTAGTGCGCCCATTACTTTTCGAGAAAAACGCTTTGTCCACGATTTTACGGGACAACCCTCGTATAAGACAGCATTTAAATATTTTTCATGACTAAAATCATATATTATTGTATTAAACCGTTATATTATCACAACTTTATTTAAATCCACCTAATTGAGATTTTAATGGGTGATCAATGACGAATGGATGTATAAGATAATGACAACGTATATGTATACTGAAGTCCAAAAATAATGTACCTTGAATGTTGAACTGGAATTCAGAAAAGGAAGAATTTCTGTATTTAGTCAAAATACTCAGGCGGATACTGCTGTAGTTCAAAGCATCCTTGATCGACAATTTTGCATCTTTAACTTGTATCCAAGGTTGAATTAGTCGAGAATCTCCCGTAAACATTACATGTGACGCAAGTAAAGACGATTGTTGCCATGAAACCTCCAAGGTCCCATTTATAAACGTATCCTCACTCTTCAGAGATTGTGTTTCTAGTCAAAAAGAACAAAACAGTGTGTACAAGTACTTTTGATATTATGAACTATGACTTTTTCTGTTTTTTTTTAAACAATCTGAAAGGCAAACGTCATATATTTATATATTTACATCCACTGAATATTTTCTTCTTTATTTCTTAAGAAAACCCATTGCGTTCATCCCTGCATAAACTACATTAGGCATATCACCTGTACAGATTTCTTGATCAGTGGCCGTTCCATCAATGAAACGTACCAAGACGTTCGCATCATTAACACAATAATTAATATTTTTAATCCTACTTAAAATGATAATTTAAACAGATATAAATATAAACAATAAAATGTCTTTCTTTGTTTGTCGTTACTGGAATGAACGGTCGCAGCTATTGCAGAAAAAATTTACATAACCCGCTTACGCGGGTTATGTATTTTTTCTGCAACAGCTGCTTCCGTTCATTCCAGTAACAACAAACAAAGAAAGCATTTTATTGTTTAAATAGAGTTTCAACCAACAATACAAATATTGTTACACAAAGAAAACAAAGAAACTAAGTTGCAGGGTTCAAAGTATGTATATTATGCCTTTTTTGAAAATATTAACTAAAACACATCAGAACTTAATATTGAGAAACCCAGTTATTTTTTCGTGATTTTCAGAAGAATGATAACCAAGACAACTCACCTCCATAGGTGACATACAACAACCAAAGCACCGATGTGATTTGTATGCTCACAGCCTTTTTAAACATTGTATGAAAAAAAGAAAATTTAGGACTTATCCGCATTTAAATCAATTATAATAATACCAAATGATTGTATACAACTTCCGTGTTTGAATTTTGTAAGTAGAAGACTTTTGGAAATTGGCATTTCCGTATTGAATTGATTCACATTAATATTCCCGTGTAATATCTATTTAAAAATTAAGTTTTAAGTGAGAGAAAATTGTACTTTGACCTGTATCACAAATGTCAGTTAAATACAATTGTTGAATATGCATGTACAACAATATCCATATATTTTTACATAAATATCATTCATTTAAGAATAAACATGTATAGATACATGTATTTACTTTGGTAAAGTTACCAATGCTTCACAGAGATCTATCATACACATGTCTGTTTGATTTGCAGTAATAGCTGCTTTAATTTATATCTTAAATGATCTATCCAGACAAAAATGTTTTTTCTTTAATTTGTAATTCAAGTTAAGTTTCTAAGTTTTTAAAAATGAATTTATAAAATGGATTTTTTTTCTCTTCAGTTCACATGAACCTGCAATTAGGTACCAGTGGGAATTCCAACAGATTGTTGGAAGACCTGATTTAAAAATATCTATATAGATATTGTTAATAAGAAACTCAAGCATCTTTTTAATATCAACGTCAATGTATTTGTGCGTACAATCAGATTCTTTTTAACAAAACAAATTTTCAAAGGACCATGCAATTAAAAGGAAGCTATATTTATGAGATTTTGTTTATTGAAAAGGCAGCTGTCTATGATTTCAAAATGTCTTCAGGAACTCCAATTTATCGTGGGGAATGTTTGACGTTAATGGTAATCTAACAACCATTTTTGCTCCATGATAAACATGATAACTTTAACTTTTCAATCGTCTGCTTCCCGTACTTATGCAGCAATATACTTTCATCACTTGCATACGGAGTTTATATCCCTCGGTTAATTCGATACACGAGAGCATGCTCTGCGTATGAACAATTTCAAACGAGGTAAATTATTGATAAGTAAGTTGATGAAACAAGAATATCAGCAATCTCGTTTAAAGTAATCATTTCGTAGGTTCTGTGGTCGAAACAATGACCTTGTCAGCAAATACAATTTTTCTTTGAGTCAAATGCTGATGTTTCTCATACTAATTGACCGGTCGGCAGGGGATTCTCACTCCTCCTTGGCACCTGATTCCACCTCTGATTTGGAGGTCCTTGTTTGCTCTACCCCTTTTTTGTATTTTTTTTTTACTTTTGATCTTGAATACTGTCCGTTTTCTCCAAAAAGTTCATGTATAAAATTCTTCTCGAAATTACTATTGAATAATATTGCTGAAGTTTCTTCTTCACTGCTGTTAGTATGTTAGTGAGGTGTAATGAAATTAGGGTTGCAGTGGTAGAATAAATACTGGAACCTGCTGTGTATCTTTGTAAAGATCTTAATGGATATTTTTCTAATCAAGTGAAAGAAAATTGAATAACATAATTTTCATTTGCTCTTAAGAACTTAAATTTTGCTTAAATACGCGAGACGTCAGCTCAAGAAAATTTCGTTCTCGCATATTCTTTTTGAGAACAAAGCAGATAAAGCTATAACCATTTTGAAAAAAGTTTCAGTCTTAAATACCAAAAAGCCTTTCTCCCAAAAGCGTTAGTCGCAAAAATTTGGCGACAGTTTTACTTTGTTCTAAAATATTCCAAAGGAGACTAGAAAGGACCCTGATTAACTTAATATATATCTTGTTCTTTGTAACAGTTGCATTGGCAGAACATGCATAGGGTACAACTATATTACAACTGTTCAAAATGTCTACGAGATCAAATAAGATTTTTTTTTCAGATAAAAACTACAGATGGGAGTTATTCTTCTTTTCTCCCTTCCCAACATTTTGTTTATTACTTCAATAAATTACTTATAAATTTTAATGGCAAAGCAAAAGAAACATTTTGCTAAATTTGGTGTTATAGAAAATGAAATATTTTTTGTTAATTTTACGGTAAAGCAAAATAAGTTTTTAGTGATAAAAATGTAGTAATTTTATTAATTTTTTTATTACATGTAAATGCTTAATCGTAAGAACTGTTCATGCACTAACCGAGAGAACTCATCGCCACACAAAATTGATCCCTTTGACTCCTTTAAAATGTGAGAAAATAATTGTTGAAACTGTTGTAAGTTCTTGGGCCTAGAGTTAATGGATTAGCTTTCTTACCTGTATCCAATCCTGAGTCGTCTTTGAAATGCAGACTTTTTCTTTTCACCACTTATCAAAAAACTCTTGCAGAAAAAATTACAAAAAAGAAAAACTACTTCAGAGGAGAAAAAAATCGTAAGTATTCATATGGAAGGTTGTGTTTCCCTTCCGAAACACTTGATATAAAAAGTGAGATATTGAGTGTGTTTAAAAATAAAATTGAACGTGGGGCAGAGAAGGGGTATATAAACCTTATTTATGTAAAGGCAACGGTACAAAATTTGCTTTGTCAAGATACATGTTGCAATCAAACAATTATATTATAAACTAGTTTTTAATTTTATTTGCAATTTCATTGTAATTGTTTTATCAAAAGTTTATGATCAGAAAGATAATAACCTCTTTGTTATCTCTTCTCTTTCTCTTCGATTTGGGGAAATCTAAACTGTGAACAGGAATAAGAGGCAAAATCTTCCAAAGTAAACGTATCCTTGTTACTCAGAAACTAAATAGCAGTGCATGAAGAGAGGAACAAGGAAAATATATACTCAGTACGTCTTAGAATGTTCTTATTTAGGTTTTTACAATTGTTAAAAACCTGGACCACTGAATGTTAACGTTTCCTAAAACGTTAAGGGGTGATATTGACGAATAGAATCCTCTATGATAAACTTGATTAACTTTTTCAATAGTCAACTTCTCTTACTTATGCAGCACTTAACCTTCATCACCTGCATACGGGATTTATATCTCTCCGTTGTTTCGATACGCAGTTTAAGAGCGTGCTCAACGTATGAACAACTTCTTAAACAAGGTAAATTACTGACAAACAAGATGATGAAACAAGAATATAAGCAGTCTCGTTTAAAGTCATCATTTCGTAATTTCTATGGGCGATACAATAACCCTGTCAGCAAATACAATTTATCATTGAGTCTGGTGTTTTTCATACATATAGGTAGGTCATTATTTACACAATGAATTTCGACGTATTTTTCAGTTATTTCCCGATCATGACAAGGAACACACGGCAGATGTGATCGGTCGACAGGGGATGCTCACTCCTCCATGGCACTTGATCCATGCACATCTGATGTTTTGGTGTTCTGTGTTGGCTCTGCTACTATTTTGTAATGTTTAATGGACTTTTGTGCTTGAATACTGTTCTTTATCTCCATATAATTCATACAACACTGTGATTTCTAGAGAGAAGGGATGGTTTAGTTCGCAGATCTTTAGTGGAATATGATACGGAAAAAATAGCTTAGAATAGTTTGTTGAACATTTCTTCGTTTCAAACCTGGGGATGGATTTCGAAAACATTAAAATAACTATTTGATCTGAGCAATGAAGCTAATTCAGATATAATATAAATGCATTATTTAAAAAGAAGAGGGAGAGAGAAATAAATTGTGAATAAACATTTAAATATATCGAACTTTGATTGAAAAGTTTTTCAATAAATTCAATGTCATCTTACTCTATTAAGAAGAAGGCAAATCAGCTCACTTTCAATATAATTTTGTTCTCATTAACGGTAAATTTAAAAGTACTTTAGGGGAAACATTTGTTGATTGTTGATTTTCGGTCAAATTTGTGGCTAAAGAGCAGAAGATTTGTTGAGTTAATATTTACCGTTTCCATTTAGATCTACAGTTACTTTAGGATTTACCCGAGGCCTTCTTAACATAAGCTAAATGTTAGACTAATTCTTTGAATGATTTCAACTTTTTGTAGGAACTGTGACACGTAGAACTCAGAATTTCTCAAAACTCCCCACGTTGAAAGTATTTGACACCATAAACACAAATTAAGCAAAAGTTGGTTGTTATGTGTCATGGTTACCATGGCAACACGTCATAAAGTTTGAGAAATGGTTTTTTTTAACATGTTTAGAGTCCCGTGATTAACGTTTGCAGCTATGCAGACAAGTGACAATGATTTTTTTCCCGAAAGTTGAAAGTTGTTTTTCTCTTAAAAGCCAGACTTTATCTGCGAAATCACTAGTCTTGTTTATGCGTTACTTTTAAAAAGCTATTCAAAGATATTGATTTTATTTATTAATTTTCATGTAATAATTTTTTAATCAGTAAATTGAAAAGCTACCAGGTAAGGCATCCATTAAGTGAATGTTGGCTTGATCTCTCCCGAATCTGGCTAAAAATATTGGGTCGGTAGGTAGGTGATAAGTTACTTTTTCACAAAAAATTTCAGCATAATTGTTGACGGAATGAACAAATTTAAGAATAAAAAGTACCATGAAGATTAAATAAAATAAGTCAAGCCATTATTAGAAAGTCGGTCAGGAGAGGGAAAACAATTTTCTAAAGAAAGTCTAATATAGAATAAATTCATTGTTAAACAAAGAATGATAATTCTTACTGGTTGCCATGATTTCTATGTTTTAAACAAGAGCAAAGGAATTTTATTTTTCTTTACAAGTTTTACAAACACTATATAAAACTACGTTCACTTCTGAGAGAATATGGTATGGTCCAAATCAACATATCCGACTCGTTTTAAGTTCACCTGAGCTGAAAGCTCAAGTGAGCTTTTCTGATCACCCGATGTCCGTCTGTACGTCCTTCTGTCTGTCCGTCCGTCTGTAAGCTTTTGCCATTTTCAACTCTTCTCAAGAACCAACAGGTCAATTTTAACCAAACTTGGTACAAACTACAAAGCATCCTTATGTAAAGGGGAGTTTAAATTGTTAAAATAAAGAGCCAAGTCTCCTCACAAGGGATATAATCAAGAAAAGACAAAAATAGGCTGGGGTCATTAAAAAATCTTCTTTTCAAGAACCACTGGGCCAGAAAAGCTGAAACTTAAATGGAAGCATCATGAGGGAGTGTAAATTCTAAAATTGTTAAACTCATGACCCCCGTGGGTAGGGCGGGGCCACAATAGGGAATCCAAGTTTTACATATAAAGATATAGGAAAAATCTTTTAAAATCTTCTTCTCAAGAACCACTAGGCCAGTGGAGCTGAAACTTATATGGAAGCATCCTTGGGTAGTGTAGATTCTAAAGTATAAAAATTATGACCCCTAGGGGTAGGGCGGGGCCACAATAGAGAAGTTTTATATAGAAATATATAGGAAACATGTTTAAAAATCTTCTTCTCAAGAACCAGTGGGCCAGGAAAGCTGAAACTTATGTGGAAGCATTCTGAGGTAATGGGGATTTTAAATTGTAAAAATCATGATCCCCGGGGGTAGGGCGGGGCCACAATAGGGAATCCAAGTTTTACATAGAACTATATAGGAAAAAAATCTTATTCTCAAGAACCACTGGGCCAAGAAAGCTGACACTTGTGTTGAAGCATCCTGGGGTAGTGAAGATTCTAATTCATTTAAAGTATTTAAATCATGACAGGGGAATGGGGTAGGGGGCCACGATAGGTATAACAAGAGGGGAAATCTGGTAAAGAAGTGCATCACCAAAGATACTCAGGTGAGCGATGTGGCTCCTGGGCGTTGTTTTAATTGGTAATTATAGGGAACATTATGTACAAAAGATGAAAAATATTATGTTTCCTTGAATACATATCCTCATATGTAGCTTCTCATTTTTTAAAAATGGGATTCTTATTTACGAAGAACAAATCTGACTCAATTTTGTTTACCACACAATCTCAGACTGGATGCAAGAAGGTACCAGATAAGGCTATATTTCTATAAAAATTGAACTTTTTTGGTAATCATAACAACAGTGTTAATTTCTTCATCAAACTTTATTAATGCATGTTATCAAATTTAAGGTCTTTCAGATAAATAGGGTTTCAGGAGAGTCGAAAATATGTTTCTTGATCAAAAGGTAATTAATTTCCTAAAGCAGCCAAAATTCATCTCTTTAATTACTGGAAAGTTGTTTCCATGGTAACCATAGGAAATAGGAATAAATCCCGATTTTCTTACGCTATCTGTGTTATAATGTCCTATTTTTCTTTGGGTTTAATAGATTCAAAGTAGCTGAAAAACTAACTTTTTCAAACTTCTCTGGCTGTTACAATAGCAACCACAGTAAATAAAATTGAAGTCATATATGTTTCTGGTATCACGTACATTGATAATGGGCAAAGTTTCATCAAAGTTGGTGATCAAGTGTGCCAAAAAATTGTGGTTACATGTAATAAGTACATATTAAAATAGTTGTTTTTTAGCATACATTTAGTGACATCATTCTTCTACGTAAACAATCTTTTTCTCAATTGTGTGGGTGGGAGTGGGAGTGTTCCAACCGTTAAAGGAAGAAAATATTTCCAATACCTGTGTTAGTTGTAGACTTTGGAGAAACACCATAATTTGCAGCATGTAATCAGTTCTCATTTCGTCATGGCTGAGGGAAAAATTTCTGTCGCGCAACCATGGGTATGAGAAGATTGAACGCCCCCGCTTTTATATTATATATATAATTAATATAAAATATAATAATTACATCTTGAATATAGATTTTCAATAAATGCTTACTCTGTTTTTTTTTTAAAATTACTAGTATATATTTATGTTTACATGTATATATGGACTGTGATGAACAAATTTGCAATTTTAGTACCCACGTGCACTAATATGTGTCATTAAATTACAAGATTTCATTACCAGTCCTGTGAATTTAATATCAGCATGAAAAGTTAATTATTAAGTTTCGGTCCGGATTTCTGTTATAACAGAAGATATAAGCAACCCCCCATGAACTTTTATTATTTGACAAATTTCATCAGATAAGAGCACTACGATTACTAAAATTCCCGACTTCCTTTATGTTGGAGAAAGCAGCACCCAAGTGACTTTCATTAAGATTGCCATTTATTGATTTAAATGTCGACAGATGATTATGTGAAGAACAACCAACAATAAAATAAACCTAACGCTGAATACGCGTACATGAAATATGTATGACGCGATCATCCATTAGCCGAAATTGAGAGAAACTGAACTGAAATGACTTCAAACAACATTAAATTCCCCGTGTACATAGCATGTAAACGTTATTGTGACCTCTATCAAGTATATTGGATTTGGAAGATCATTGTCATATTTGTCGAATGGATTTTTATTTTATTTGTGTAAACGACTTCTATTTAGACAGCAATTTCTATCGAGTTACGAATTGCTAGATTGCGGACGTTAGGAGAATTACCCTGTTTGTAAAAACGCTTTTGTTTATTTTACACTTGATACTAAATATATCGAACGTTCGGGCCCTGACAGAGTGTCTCGCATTTCTATCTTACCGAGAGAAAGACAGCACGGGGTAAGTGTAGGTTTCATTTACTTAACTCTGCAAATTGAAATGATTGTTGATTAACAATGATAGCATTTATGTAACACTAAATTAAGGTATGTTTGGTAATTTTAGATTTAATGTTTAAATCACATGTATGCATGACATTTAGGATAACAATACAAATGATGATTATAAATCTACAAATTGAATGTACTTGTCAAATCAGAAAGAACAAAATTGTGAAAATGAGTAAATTATCTACGCTGTAGTATTTATAAAAAGTAAAGATAAATGTACACAATGTATTAAATAGCAGCTAATACAATTTGAATATATATATATATTTTTGTTCAATGACAAGGTAAAGCATTTAAAACAAGACAACGCAGGGTGTATATTATTTCCGCGTAACTCACACCAGGAAGGTTTGCTCTTGTATATAGAACGTTCCTTCCTTTTAAAAACAACAAACAGAATTACTAAAA
>NW_026918164.1:0-13651 GCF_032062105.1 Saccostrea cuccullata
TATAAAATTAAACAACATACTAACAGAATGAATGAATTTTTGACCTGATAGTTTAAAATTTCACCTCCGAAATTGGGATCTTTAAACACATAGGAAGTTATAGTACAAAATTTCAGTGAAAAAACTCATAGGCTTCTCGATACATGTATATCACTTGGAAATGACAGAATTAATAATCTTTACGTTTTGGGCTCTAAAAAAAAATAGGTAACTTCCTTAGGCTATATAAAGTGTAAAATTCTATCTCAAAAGCTAGATATCTCGCAGAAACGAAGGTGTTACAGAAAAATATAAATTATGGCGGGCAGACAGACCAAATAATTACCCCCCTCCCACTTTATGAAAGGGGAGTACAAAAAGAAATGAAATTATACAGTATAGTTTGTCATAAAGCAGTTGTGTTGTTTTAAGGATTTTTGATTGATTAAATTCCTTAGAATTATTTTCAAATATACTGACAAATATATTTATATTGTATCACACATTATTTTTAATACTTTGTGTGAAATAGGAAGACAGTATCTTACCCATGATTAACAATAGGCCCAAGGGCCTTGAATCGCTCTTCTGATAAATTGTACAACCTATCACTTGTATTTGAAGCCTCTTACCCTAAGTATCCTAAAACCCAAGTTGCATCAACTGATAAAAAGTTTGATGATTCTTAGCCAATTACGAGAGCTGAAGATATTTTAATAAAGCTATAAAAGAAACATGAGTAGGTCACGGTGACCTACTTTAAGATGAAGTTTTCTGAGGATTTAGATGCATTAATAGACAAGCTAAGATTGAAGATTCTAAGCCAATATGTATTATGAGATATTCAAAAGTAGGTCACCTTGACCTACTTTTTGGTCTACATTCTTGGAAAACCCAAGATGCATCAACTGACAAAGTTTGATGATTCTAAGCCAATAAATACCTGAGATATTCAAAAATATGTCACCGTGACCTACTTTTTGGTCGACATTCTCTGAAACCCAAGAGGCATAAACTAACAAAGTTTGATGATTCTAAGCCAATAAGTACTGGAATTACTTGAATATAGCCATAAAATGTCAAAGAAGGTCATCGTGACCTACTTTTTGGTCAACATTCTCTGAAAACCCAAGAGACATCAACTTACAAAGTTTGATGATACTAAGCCGATAAGTACTGGAGAGCTGATAAAATGTTAAAAGTAGGTC
This sequence comes from Saccostrea cuccullata, assembly GCF_032062105.1. NCBI lineage: Eukaryota > Metazoa > Mollusca > Bivalvia > Ostreida > Ostreidae > Saccostrea > Saccostrea cuccullata. The sequence continues at coordinate 1,188 of NW_026918164.1, forward strand.
ATGGTGACCTACATTTTAGTCCACATTTTTCAGAGGCCCAAGATGCATCTGCTGACAAAGTTTGATAATTCTAAACCAATAAATACCTGAGATATTCAAAAGTAGGTCACTGTGACCTACTTTTTGGCCCGAAATTCTCTGAAAACCCAAGAGGCATAAACTAACAAAGTTTGATGATTCTAAGCCAATAGGTACCAGAGATCTATACTTAAATATAGCCATAAAATGTCAAAAGTAGGTCATCCTGACCTACTTTTTGGTCCAACATTCTCCGAAAACCCAAAATGCATCAACTGACAAAGTTTGATGATTCTTAAGCCGATAAGTACTGGAGTTACTTAAATATAGCTATTAAATGTCAAAAGTAGTTCATCGTGACCTACATTTTGGTTGACATTTATCAGAGGCCTAAGATGCATCTGCTGACCAAGTTTGATAATTCTAAGCCAATAAATACACGAGATATTCAAAAGTAGGTCACTGTGACCTACCTTTTGGTCGACATTCTCCGAAAACCCAAGAGGCATCAACTGACAAAGTTTGATGATTCTAAGCCGATAAGTACTGGAGATACATAAATATAGCAATAAAACATTGAAAGTAGGTCACCGTGACCTACATTTTGGTCGTCACTCTCCGAAAACCGAAGATGCATCAACTCACAAAGTTTGATGATTCTAACCCAAAAAATAACTAAGATACTGAAATATAGCCATAAAATGTCGAAAGTAGGTCAAAGTGACCTACATTTTGGTCGACATTTTTCAGAGTCCCAAGATGCATCAGCTGACCAAGTTTGATGATCATTGGTCTGAAGGTAATCAAAATATGCCTTTTAAACAATTTGAAAACAAATGCCTGCAAAATTCTAAAAGTAGGTCTCAGTGACCTACTTTTACTAAAATATGTTTTAAGGTCCCAAGATGCAGCAACTAACAAGATTTGATGATTCTAACCCTCTCAGTGTCTGAAATAATGGGATGAAATGTTTTAAAAAGGATAAGTCATAAAGTTCAAAAGTAGGTCACGGTGACCTACTTTTAAGTTGACGTTGTTCAAGGACCCAAAATGCATTAACTGGCAAAGTTTGATGATCATAGGCCTTAAAGGGTACAAAATATGCCTTCAAATCAATTTGAAAACAAATGCCCGCAAAATTAAAAAAGTAGGTCACTGTGACCTACTTTTGAGTTAACATGATGTGAAGTCCTAAGATGCATCTACTTACAAGATTTGATGATCCTAGTCCTTATAGTAAGCAAAATATAGACATTTTCATTAATTGTAAATTTAGGTCAACTTTGAAGTGACCTTGAGACCACGCCCTTTGCCCCAGGGTCAGGCCTTGAACAATTTTTAATCTTCAACATATCCGGATCATTGTATGTAAGTTTGGTGAAAATCTGCCTCGTGGTTCTGGAGAAGATTTTTTTGCAACCAGTACTTTTGGTTTTGTTTTCCTGATTATCTCCCCTTGTTTATGGTCCCAACCCTTATTTTAGTATAAATGGTAGCCCTTGGGCCAAGGATACCCTGTGACAAATTTGACACTGATTGGCCAAGGGGTTCTTGAGTTATGGCCCATATTCTAAAAAGTTAACGCACACCGCACGACGCACATGCTCCGCACAAATGGCCATAGCATTAGCTCTTTGAGCCTTTGGCTCAGAAGAGCTAATAAAAATGAAATAAAAAGGGATTCATTTAATAATATACACAAATTTTAAATACATATAAATACATTTTCTAAAATAGATATCAGAATATTCAAAGCTCTTCATTGTCGATCTTTTAGTCTGAAAAAATAAGATAAAAAATGAGAATTAACAATGCTCGAATATCAATTTTTTTCCAGGTACATTCTAAGGCACCGTTTTTTCTTTAGATTCTGTGACCTCGTTTGTCTGTTTAAAGTCCAAAATATGTTCTTATAACCATGACCAGGATACACTGGACAAGAGTTCTAGAGCCATTTGCAGACGACTTTGAAGCATCTGAAGTTCCTGTGACATTAGCTGAAGAATAAAACTGCATATATAGACATAATTTTATGTATGAAGGATAAAGAGATAATGAACAGTATTCAATATCAATGTCCATAAAACAACACGAAATAGGAGCAGAGCAAACACGGACCTCCAAAATATCAGAGATGGGATCAGGTGCAATGGAGACAAGAGCAGATTTATCAGGAGTTTCAAAGTGCATGGAATTAAGTTAACAGAATGTTTGTGTTCTAACTAGAAAACAGACCAGTTAGCAAGGGCCCCGCCATTGGGTTGAATTATTAAGGATGCAGCTTACGGAATGATTAAAAAATATACGATGAATAAGCAACAGCAACTGTATTCTTAAAATTTCAAGATAAATCCTGAATATCCAAAAACCTGTAAATAAGATCCTTGTATTTACTTAGGCAGTTAAGAACAACTTAACATGGAATGTATTATATATAAAATGCCAGCCTTCATTGAATGCTAATATCATGAAGGCTTGACCTTAACTTCAAAACAATCAGCAGACAAAGATTTTCATTCATTTTAAAGTGACAGATAAAGAAAAGCCTACTAAATTTTCAGCAGCAGGCTGATAATTAATCCCAAGGGATTAATTTTCCTCTTTCATCATTTTCTTTTTAAGTTACAATAAGAACTTTTTCAGTATTAATGATAGAATTGGGGTTTTATCCAACGTGAACGACCTTAAAAATTAATAATATTCCTGAATTTACATAAAGGAAAAAAAGTAAGAATAAGAAATATGTCTTCTTTAATCTATTTCTTGTTTTTACAATTCAATAAAATCAAACCTTATTGTGTAGGGTATTTTTACAAAATTAAGTATAAACATTTATATTTAAACCCACATTTCAGAGTGTTCATAGCATTCCTAATTGACTAAACTTCAAAACAAACTTCATTTGCAGAGAGGTGGTAATTAATCTCAATGTCACAGATAAAGATGATGCTTTGGATTTTCTTCTGAAGGAAAGCTTATAAATCCCAAGGGACTCCTAACAGCATTGAGTTTATGGGAACATTTATCTCTCTTTGCCAATGCATATTTCATACTAGATCATGGCATAACATAATGTGCGAAAAGTCTTACTTTTATATGGACATTTAGCTTTGTCAAAACCACACTTAGGAGTATCCGGTGGCGGCGAATTTATGTTTCCAGCCCAATGACTCTTCTTGGATGGAATTGGCACGTATTTGTTAACGTTGCCAAAGAAATAAGCCACAACCTGTTAAAAAAATATCTCTCTTGCGCTTAATTGAAAAAAAAACAAGACAGACACATTTAAAAAAAAAACATGAAGAAAAAATAATTAACTGACGTCAATTGTTCTAAATAATTGAAATATTTGAATGTCTGCCTAGACTTTGTTAATTAATCATTAAAGGGTCTATTCTTTTCTAAAAAGATTGATTTATACTGTTTAACGTCACTAATTCTATGTGCAGCAGCCATATTGTTTTCTTGAGAATATTTTTAAGTAACCTTACTTTAATATTTGAGAATAAAACTAAGTTAGAGAATATTTTTATTACTCAAAAGTCTTATGGCGGCGTCCTGAGAATTGGGGAGTTGAGAGCATTTTCAGTCTGGAGAACCTTCTCAGACTTAAGAATGGTTTATAAATGAATTTTGTATACTTTCCGCCAGTGACCTTCAATGTTCCAAAATGTTCTAAGGCAATGATTGATTGACTGTATACTGTTTAACGTCCCTCTCCAGAATATTTCACTGATATGGAGACGTCACCATTGCCGGTGAAGGGCTGCAAATTTAGGCCTATGCTCGGCACTTAGGCCTTTGAGCAGGGAGGGATCTTTATCGTGCCACACCTGCTGTGACACGGGGGCTCGCTTTATACGGTCTCATCCGAAGGACCGCCACAATTTGTCGCCTTTTACGACAAGCAAGGGGGTACTGAGGACCTATTCTAACCCGGATCCCACTGGGTTTTCTAAAAAGAAAGGGATGGTATTACATACGGACTCATATTCAAACAGAATGCTAAATATATTACATCAATACTTTTCTAAAACAACAGTACAATTATTGGTTAAGATATCTTTTAACTTCTTCATAAATTGGAGTTTCAAATACTTCATATTAGGCTTGATATACTTGCCTCAAAATTTCCTGACACCGGGTCCAAGTCTAGAAGAGAAAAATCCAAACTTCTGTCTCCATTAACGTCAATGCTAACAGTACCGGTAATACCTTATAATTAAAAAAAAGACAAAACAACACCGGCCATTCGACCATTTAATTCTGAGGTGAGGGATCAGTACTATAGGATAAATCAAAGATCAGTTATCGATTAGCAAGAAAAAAATCTATCTATTGACTAACGTATGTGGAGAAAGAATATCTTATAACTTCCGATTTAGCATCGATTTCTATATTGTCGATTTCACAAGGAACCGCTTCGAAGCTCTCTATTGCTAAGAAGGTAAGAAAATAATAAAGATCTTGTAAGCGCTTTGAAGCACCCAAATCTCCTTCAGAAAATAAGTGCTAAAATGAGAACAACAATGTAAACAATGAATATGGGGATGTGGGGATCGAGAAGAAGGTCCCGCCGAAGTAATTTAAACAAGTCGTTAATATTTTGCAACAGGATCATTCATATATGTAACGAGTAAATATGTGTTTGTTTATTCAATATACTGTATACAGAGAAATTTTCGCCCCTTTCGCCCTATTCTCATTTGGGCGAATTCAAAGAATACAGGATAATTTCTTAAACAAAACTACGACTGGGCGAATTTAAAACGGGGCTAAATTGTTTGTAAGTATGAAAGGGCGAAAATAACACGGGGCGAAAATTACCCGGTATACAGTATATGCACTTAACAGGAAAGATACGACGTTGATTAATATACCTGTCACTTTTTGAATAGTATCAGCAGATTTTATTTGCCTTTCCGTAATTTTCCGTGATAAAGGTATAAATGAGTGTATTAAACAAATTGATGAACATATTAATTAAAACGATATAATTTAGTTTCAATTGCAACACGTCATTTGATTGAGTAAGTGGTTTTATCCATTTTGTATAACATTACTTGTCCACGCCACAATGAGTTACGTCAAAAACGTATTACTCCGCTGGACGTTAACTTTTAAAATATTTGAAGCCGAAGGAACAAATGGAAAAATTGTCTCATTGTCTACAAAGAAATTAAATTGTGGGGAATGAAGCTTGATTCAACTTATGTTATACGATATGAAATAAATTGGGACTGTTTACGCTTTTTTTATAAACCGCTTCTTGGGGAAACCTTCATAAATAATCTGTTTGCTGCGCTGAACCTCCCATTTACACTGTATATCTCCAACAACTTAAAAAAGAAGAAAAAGAAAACCAGGCCGTATATTTGAGCCAGTTGCAGATAGGAATTGTGATGTATTAATCACAGATGAAAAAGAGAGGTATACCACCATGAATTTTTACTGTCTGTTCATTTTTATGCTTTATTAACCAAACAGATTTATAGATATCTACGAGTAAATAAAATGGCAGTATAAATAGATGAAAACAACACCAAGTATGCATTCGACTTTATTTTGCGACTCCCCCATGCGATGTGCTTTCCTATAAACGAGAATTACCTCTACGTAACCGTTACTGTCTGAAGAGAAAATGTCTTAATTATTAATAATTTTTATAAAGTCTAGTCAAGTTTAAGTTGTTGCATTTGAAAGATAAACATGTTCTCTCGCTGTTTTAAATGTGAGAATCCCTACGCAAGCCGTAGATTGTGCAAATCATGCATGTTTTTACCACCCGATCAACGTAAATATGAAAACTGTCAAATAGTTTCGAAGTGTTTGAGAAAACTAGACGTATATGATAGCCGGACAAATGACCACGATAAAGCTTAACTATTGCCATCTTCCGTGGGATATTTGTTTTTTGTAAATACATCTTATATATACCGAAAAAAGACGTGACCCACATCTCCTCTGACTCCGAAGCGGTGAAAATCTACTCCCCCATACGTTGAAAACGACTCCCCCATACTTTTTAGCGACTCCCGCGTTACCCGTTGTATACGGTGAAACCTATCAATGAAAGGTTACTTGTTTTATTTCTGTACGAAAAAGTCTGAAAACCCTGTTCTGAAACTTTTAGTTTCAGGTGCTGGTGACCATAAGGTACTTTGCAAAGCCTCCTTTTTCTGAGTTTGGTGACCTGCATGGCATATCAAGATCAAGTGTTTCTAGTGCTATCGATCGTGCTACCAAATCAATTTGCAAAGAACTAGACAATACTTATTTCACATGAGGTTTGTGAAAATAAAATGATCTTATTCTTAAAACTCTTTTTACAAATGTATGAAATATATGGATATTTTTTTATTTTAACGATACATCCGCATTTGATCCTTCCTTGATCCAAACATTTGCTAACTTTAAGCATACGCAAGAAATTACGAACAAATTATTTGAATTGAGGAAACAAACGGTATCAGATTCTTGGACCAAAGACTATTAAACACTTGAGCAAATGTTTTGCATATGCTGTGAAAGCTTAGACTGATTGCACCAGTCTAGAAAGAATTTAGATTCCATACCACACCTTATGTTTTGGAGACCAATCATTGTGTGATATTCAGTGGTGCAAGTATATGGAGATCAGGTTGATTACAAACCCCGGAATCTTCCATTTGGAAAACATTTATCCGAGGAGGATTTATTTGCAACTTTAAAGGCAGTATTTTCCAGCGCCAAGACGAAAACAAGAAGTTAAGCTTCACTGTTTCCAACCGGAGTAATTTATGCAGATTTCCCATGAATTTCACGTTTACGGCACGAACCATTGGCTCGTGAATATTGGAATGTTGGGTGATTTATGCATCTTTAAATCCTAAGTAAAACGATATAGAAAAAAAGGTTTATGGTTAATGCTTACCTTGAAATGATCTATTCGTCATCCTTTCAATCATTTCTGTCCCGTTAGTTATAGAACCGTTATTGGCGAAGTCTCCTTTAAGGCGAGAGCATATAGTATAAAGGAGTCGTGAAAGGCGCCCACAAAACTGTTCACCTAAAGGAAAATCAAAGCAAGATAACGCACAAGGCAAGGGAACAAAATATCTCAAATACGAGCGTTGTTTAGAAAGTTCTTGGAACTCCTAGCATACTTCTGGCAATTATTTTACGTCATATGTTATCCAAATTGGGTCTGCCCATTAGTGCGAAGGTTAACTAGTCCGATTGAGAAAAAAATACAAATTTTATATTTACATATTAACGTTTCCAGTCGTTGTCCGATATAAAATTATTTAAAATCACGTGCTGGGTGGTACAAATAAGGACACAAAAGCAGGGCTTAGAGCATGCAGATTTGAGGAATCAAAAGCATGTAAAAATAAGAAAAAAAAACCTCTCAGATATTTGTTTCATGACGATGATTATTCGATTTGCTTACGTGATTATTGTAATCATAAACACCTTGGTTAGTATTTGTTGGAACATGCCAAGAAATTCCGACCAGTTCCCACAGCAATGGAGTCAATAAAAGAGTTATATATGAGCAAATAACTCATATACCCTTAAAACTACATGCACCAAAACAACTAACGGCAGTAGATCTATTATTTTGTTCATTTTTCAAGTTAAATAAAATAAACTTCTACATCGAAGAAATAGCCTTCTGTACCTTAAAGAAAAGTTCTTGTCAAAAAACTTTTAAAAAAATTATTTACAGAGTATGTAAATTTCACCTGCCACAGATACCAAAATTGTAAAAATAGACTGGAAAAAAAATTCAAAGCATCAAAGAATTTCATTTAATTTGGAGACCTCATTCTAGCTTTTTTTTCTGGTGTGAGAGGAACCTCGGTGTATAAGGTCTCATCACAAATAACATATAGGGAAAAGTAACTACCCGTATATACATGTATGTTAAGGAATTCCCTGAAAATGACTGAAAGGGACGCATCTGAAGAATCGAACAAGGGCCCGATTGTGCCTGTTAAGTTATATTAAAGAACAATTGCACAGAGCCCGACACTGCACTGAGAGAATTACCTAGTTAAACTACTTTTAAGGTAGTGATTGTATGGACAGTGATTAGTAATAACCCTGTTTACTAGCTGAGATAGTGAAAAGTGGAGTAGTGGTCGTAAAGATACTTAAATACCTAGTGAAAGTTACTTATGAATTCTTAGATTTACTAATGTTATCTGGTAAATCTACCAAATACCTAGTAAAACTACTTTTAAGGTAGTTATTGTATGGACAGTAAATTTACTAGTCTTCCCAGTGACTTTCACTAATTATTTTTTTCAATGCATGTAAACTTTTTAACTTACTGTATTAATTGGGTTTTAGACTAAAGAACCTTCTGCCTAGTGAGCTCTTTGAATTCAAATGATTTGTATTATTATTATTTTTAAATTTCACGATTTATTCAAAACTAATGGATTTTGAAAAAGCTAAATTCGGACAGCGGTGCAGATCAATATTTACTAAGTTACAAGTATATGATAAAATAAAATATTGGTGTTTGCATAATTTTTTTTTCATATTTTTATTTGATATGTGTGTCATCAAATTGATATGTGTGTCATCAACAACATTGGAACACTTTAACATGTTCTATTTTTTGTGACAGGTCTAGGAAATAAAATGTAATAATGTACGTATTTTGAATACAATAAACAGCTTCAGTTATGAAAAATTTACGATAACACTGACTGTCTAGGGTTTGTTTTCCCTATGCATCCGTCTGTCTGTCAGCAAAAGCATTAACCTTTTTCACAAATTCCGAAAGGGAGGAAGCTCTGGCTTTCATATGTTACAGTAGTATTCATTGTGAAGACCTTTCTTAGAGTACCCACCAAATTTGGCTTCTTGACCTTGGAGTTCGACTCATGTTTACTAAAATTACCAAACCTTAACCTTGACCACAACTTTTGATTGACTGTATATTGTTTAACGTTCCTCCGGAGAAAATTTCACTCATACGGGAGACGCCGCCATTTGCCGTCGCAGATCGGTAAATTTTGTCCTATATGCGGCACTTAGAGCCATTGAACAGGATGGTATCTTTTTCGTGTCAGCACCTACTGGGACACGGGGCCTCTGCTTATAAGGTCTCATACGAAGGACCGATATACACCTCCCACAGTAGGATTCTAACCCGTCATGTAAGGATCAACTTTACGATTCCAGAGCAGACGCTCCAACCACTGCACCACGTGAAAAAATTGGTGCTAGGGTTCTGTTATTCTTCACAGGCATAATTATTGTGATGAGATAAGTTTAAGTTTTATTTACTCGTGAGTTGACCTTATAAAATGTGTTCCAAGTGGTGTAACCTCTTAAGTAAAAATAAATATTTTTCCCAACATTATAAGGGAGAATATACACACAAGTTAACAAGTGAGGATAAATCAATTATGTCTATGACCAAGAATTGGCTTAGTAAAAATTTGTTTAAAACTGATTTAATGATGATGACGTCACAAACCTCCTCCTCGCCGAAGCTACCGTATTCAGCTTGACTTTTAACTTCGTTTGAGAAACTTCTGTAGGCGAGGCTTGTAGGTGTCCTGATAGATATCGTCATCAGGGCCTCGTAAGCTTTCTTAGCCTTCCTGTTCCGCTCTAGACTGTCGTTCTCCCTATACCAAGGTTTTCCACTTTCCCCTTGACTGTTTAAACAAAACAAAGTGATATCAATTCACATATCAAAAACGTTGAGGACTGAGGCTATAAAATTAGTACTATGTAGTATGGCCTTTCAAAATTTAAAAGGAACATAAAACAACAAAAAATAAGGAAATATTGATAATTTTGGCTTGATACGTTCTTTATTTGCCAAATAAATTAAAAAAAAAACGACATTATATGATCACCCAGCGGCGGCGTAATCATCATTAATTTTTTCATCGAGATATTTTCTCGACAAGTTATCCGAGTTTTTTTCCGAGTTTTTCCCCATTAAACTATCAATGATTGTAGTTTATTCGATAAAATTTGGGTACATGATGTTGATTACTAGGGACAACATCAGAGATTTCAACAGTGTCATCCGAATATTTGTGATTGTGTTTAACCTCATGTTACACCCATAAAATACAAACCTAAATCTTCATTTATTTGCAATTCTTGAAAAAAAATACTCTTTCCAAATATTATAATCTTTTTTCTTCAGAAAACAATGGTAGTTAATCTGTCAGTAATTACACTAAACCACTCCGGAGTTCCTGGGATGGCTCGTACCTCGCACATAACCTCGGACGTCGAAGGATTCTACCCTCTTGCTGATTCAGTCATATGAACATATTTGAATTGCGTTCAAATGACATATATTTGAAAACTGAGTATCTTTGTGACACGCTAAACATTTTCTTCTTGTTTTCAAAGCCTAAGCCTGCTGCCCAATCCCATTTTTAACATCAGTGAATAAAATATTTTTTTAATTAAACCCACATGTACTTATAAAAGGTTGAAATCAAACCCTCACAAATTCAAAAACCTTTTCCAGGAACTATATGCAGAGAAAAATATGAAATGAATGACAAGACAACATCCATTGAGAAATGTATTGATCTATGGTTTAAATAAATCAGAGGATTTGAATGGATGGCGGAGTCAGCCAGGATTGCCGATTGCCGTTAAATAAGAACTTTTTATATTTTTTTTTAGAAGCGAAGTCCAGCAAAGAAACATACAGTGATGTACATTTAAATAAAACAATATTTAATATATTTAACCATACTTTGATGTTTATTTTTAAAAATTTTAAATAAAAAAACAATTTAGGTCTTTTTATGGAGGCAATGTAGAACTTAATTGACATTGCATCTTTTTCAACAACTTAACAAAAATATTTTTTTGTTATCGTTATTTAATACCTGGCTATTTTTAATTAAATGACAAAATAGAATGATGGGTTGATGATAGAGCAGCTCAATAGAATTTGTATTAAGATATTCTTTATCTCCGATTAAAAAAATGTTTCTTTTTTATTTTTCTCCCAAACAAATATGATGTTAACGTAAACTAGTGCTAATTGTAACGGGGACCGTTACAGATGTTCCCCAAACCTCCCCAATCCCTTTTGCCATTTCCCTGTAATCTCTATTAAATAAGAAAATTTATGGAATTTAACTTTAAAAAGGTCTTCCAAAAATCAAAATATATCTTAAAAAAAGGCATTCACGGTGTTAGGGTAACACCATATTTTCTTTTCTACACTATCTAAAATTTTAATATACTTAATATCAAAGCATTTAATCCAAAAGTTTAAAAAAAACCTAAATTTGAGTGTATTTTTAGTTTTAAATCTTTCACGTGCACGCACTCATAATGACTACAACTTCTTGTAGGGGTCCCCTTTTAAATTTTTATGTTCTAAATGCCATCCTGTTTGGTTGAAAAACAAGGGAGTTATAGCCATTTAAAGTTTCAGCCAATCAGATTGCAGCGCACGTGCATGCGCGTGATTTCATAAATTTTTATCTTTATCGTATTGAAGGAATCAAATGAATGAAAATTTTAAAATTCCAAAAATTTCGTCAAAAATCAAAGGAGATATAGCCATATAAAGTTTCAGCCAAACAGATTGCAGCACACGTGCATGATGTGATTTTTGAATTTTTTTCTATACCATATTTTACGATATCCTAATGATACTATGTTTTAAATTCCAAAGCATTTCGTCAAAAAACAAAGGAGATATAGCCATTTAAAGTTTCAACCAATCAGATTGCAGCACGCGCGCATGCGCATGCTTTATGAAAATTTTTATATATCTGTGTAATTTCATAATGTAGGACTATGTTAAAAATTTCAAAAGATTATGACAAAAAAACAAAAAAGATATTGAGACTTTAGTTCAGCCAATCAGAGCAAGCGCACGTGCATGCGCGTAATTTTTATTTTGACCATCCTAGTTATCTCTAAGTATCTTTACATTATGAGATTAAAAAAATTCATCAAAAAAAAAAAAGTTACAGCAATATCCATTATATTGGTCATTTTACGTGTTGACATGGCGCTCTTGCAAGCCTGCCGCAAAAAGACCTTCTTGGGAAATCTACATAACATGTCTACTGACCCTAAAAACATTTTACCTTAGCGGATGTGTAGTTTACAAGATCACTGTGGACAAAATTTTCCCCGGAAGAAAAAAAATAATAATAATAATAACTTGTTTGTAACGGGGAGTTAAATGTCCCAAACGCTCCCCCAAATCCCTTTTGGTGCCATATTCCCTATAACCCTATTAAAAAGAATCTTTATGAAATTTAACTTAATAAAGTCTTCCCCAAAAAAAAAAAAATTTTAAAAAAAAAAGGCATTGAATGTTTTGCGTAACGACCATATTACATTGTTAAATATCTAAAAATTAATATACTTCATATCAAAGCATTTAATCCAAAAATTTTTAAAAATACACTCATTTGAGTGTATTTTTAATTTTACTCATT
>NW_026918165.1:0-13932 GCF_032062105.1 Saccostrea cuccullata
TTTAACGCACCTCTCGTGAATTTTTCACTCATATGGAGATGCCACCGTGAACGGCTGCAATTTTTTTTACCTATGTTCGGCACTTAGGGGTCAATTGAGCAGTGAAGAATCTTTTTCCTGCCACCATCGACACCGAACCTCGGTTTATATGGTCTATTCCGAAAGACTGGTCTCCACGTCCAAAAGTGGGATTCGAACCTGCGACGTAAGGTTCTTATTTACTATGACAGGACTTTCATTTGCATTTCCAAGGTTTGGTCAACAGCACCAAATATGTAACAGGAAAAAAATAAAGAGTATTGCCAGACAAGAAATTGAACCCGCGACAACCCAATTTCAGATCTTCCGTTATATTTGGTGTCATAACTATTTCTTGGAAGTGAACAGACCTTGAAAGAGTTGCATTTTTCTCCCGTTATAGCTGCGATGAATACGTTATGCAGTTAAAAGTATACGCCTTTAGTTTTTATTTAAAAAAAACCCCAAAAATCAATCATTCATAGGTCGCTATACAATTATATAAAATCAAGAAAACATAAGTAAAGGTAAATGAATATTTATGATTTTTTTTAGTTTCGTATATGTCGCTTCACTTTATATCGTTAACATACGACAAAGAGTTTTAAGTGAAAAAGGCACACGTCCCCAATTTATATCAAAACATTATTAGCGCTTCGATGAATGAATAAATTTGCCCCACTGCAACTTCTGCAGATAATTGAAACGACAACACTGTAAAGATTTGATACTGAACAGTGGCGAACGGTCACATGCTACTCGGCAAATCTCCCGACTCTGATGGTAACTGTCTTCTTTCCAATGATGTACATGGCTATCAAGCTAATTTGTCTTCACCAAACATGATAACTTTGGATCAATATCAATTTTGACCGCAAATTTGTAATTTATAAAATCCAATGAGTGTCAATCTGTTGAAAAGATGCTTAAGTTTCCCTGCAGAAAGTTTGCCATTGGAGCTGATTGAAGCATACTCCAAGACCGAATGCTCCCATTTCAAGGGGCGAGGTAATTATTCGGCTGTTAATGCTAGAGTGTACCAATCCCATCTACTCAATCTCATTATTCAAGTCTTGAAAATAAAATATATAGGTTCTGACGAAATAACTTTTTTTGCAAGTATATTTAGATATCACTGACTCGGGCTCCCTAAAATCATTTGGCAATATGACAGACTCATCTAAATAGCTGCAATGTAATAACTCCTTCAAGCAATATATTGTTACAATATCCCATAAACATCAATATTTATTTGTTTTCTTTGAATATTGACAGAACAATTTTGACACAGAACGGCGTGTGTAAAGACCGATCGTAATTTACCAGGACGGTTCTCTAGTGGCCATAAAGAACTGCGGATAAAGGAGTAACATTTGATATAGGAGATACTTTGTGACAAGTCGCCGCAGAAGGAACAACTCTTATTAAAACGAGCAATATTTAATGTACATTCTGTTATCTATTTGCATGAATATGATATGTCGAATTTAAAAGAAGTCGGGATCAAATGTATAACCCCTTTTACAGACACAGCCAGTGTTGTTGGAGTGAAGAAAATAAGTGCCATTTGTACCGAAAGAAAATTAGTTTCACGCAAACCATACCACGTTTTACCAAATCACAATGGTTCCCTAGCCAATATGACGGAATTCATCTGCGTTCTGATTAAGCCCATTTGCTTCTATTTTCCGTTTCTTGAAAGCATAAGTTTTCGTTGAAAACGTTTAATTTAAGATGCGTCTTAGGATATCAGTGGAGATGTATCACGTCCAATTAGAATGGGTGTATTTAAGAATGGTTGTATGTTTACCAATAGTCCTTTTACTTAACACAGATCCTTAACTACATTGCACCCTATGCCGCAAGATTGTCTCAAAAGGCCATTATTTGGGGTATCCTTTGCCATTACACTTACTAGTAAAGGGTAAAACATGTATTTTGAACTCTTCGTGCAATTTTAACAAGAGGCCCATTGGCCTTATAGGTCACCTTAGCATCATGCAACAACGTTCCAGGGATTGAATTTGGTTCATATTTCAAGCCAGATGCTAGGGCAATGGCATTCACAATTTTGTATTTCATAATTGTTATATTATACTTAACAATTGCTTAGTTTGGTTACTTAATACCCATAGGCAAGGTACGGGAACAAATGCATTTTAACTACTCCGTAATAATCAGTAGTGCCCCTACCACACAAGAACCCTGACCCTAGATCCACACATTGCACAATTTTTGAAAAGGCACCCTTGCTTATCAAAAATATTTGATTAATACAAACGAGAGATTTCAAACAATTAATTCATTTTCAGTATATAAGTAGAGACCCCCCTCCCCCTCTATGGTACCCCTGACCACGGGGCCTTGAAATTCACAGTTCTGGAAGAAGGGCTCTTGGTCATCATAACTACATAAGTAGTTTATCTGCTTAATACCCAGGAGCAGAGAAGTAAATTTTCAAAGAATTCATGTATTTTCACTATATAATCAATAGAGCCCCGCCTTAACACCAGAACCCCTGACCCTGGGGCCATAAAATTCACAATTTTGGAAGAGGCACTCTTAATTGATTGTTATAACTATGTACTTAGTTTATTTAATACCCAGGAGCAGAGAAGAAGATTTTCAAAGAATTCATGTATTTCCACAATATAATCAATAGAGCCCCGCCCTAACACCAGGGGCCCGTTTCATCAAAGGTCGTACGCCTAGTCGTAGAGCTACACCGGCGTAAAGTCGGGACTAGCACGAAGATTTGCATTTCATTAAAGAGCTTATCGTTACGCCTGACTAAATTTAGGCCAAAATTTTACGTCTACTCATGGGTAGGCGTAAGTTAGGGCGTAAAGTTAAGTTAAAGCCTTTTTATTAATTTTCAACAATTTAGCGAGTTCTAAAGAAAAAGTGCGCTTCTAAGACGAATTTAAAATGCAAACAGTGCATTATTTAATTACACATATTATGAAAAGTGGGGGGGGGGGGGTCTTACAACTACTTGGGGACGTAGTTGATTTGAGTAATAACGTACTTAATATTTCAATAAATTTCTGATGAGAAGAAAAGCTCGTCTTATTAGAGATTTTTTCGATCACCATTTCTTACGTTTTGACAGTGCATTCATACACATTTGATGGTATTGTACATGTATGTATAAGGTATTGTAAATCAATATACATGTACATACATGTGTATATAACTATATTTCTACACCCCGCTTGAAAAGCGGGAGGGTACATGTAAATACTATATAGAAATCGGGATGTCCGTCCGTCCGTCTGTTACACTTTGGAGGTACCCATCTCTATCCGCAACTCCTCTCATACCACTGATTGAAATTTGATGAAATTTTCACAGAATTCTTATTACATATTGCCATTGTGCCGTATTGTACTTTTTGATCCGATACATATTTTGGTTTTCCTGCAGTAAAACATGGACACCGCCACTATATTTATATTGGAGGCGGGGGGGGGGGGTATCTTTTATTGAACTCATTGATCACGGTACCTCTAGTTTCTCTTTCACTTTCATTCACTGAAAAGAAACCCATTAAAATTGTCTATTTAGAAAGAAAATATTTTCCCAACAACATATTTTATCCAAAAAAAAAAAAAACAAACAAAAAACAAAACAAAAAAAAAAAAGATCGGTTTTAAAAGCATACTAATCCTCTTTCTGGTAATTTTCTACATTTAAGAAAAAATAATTAAAGGCATATATGGCGTAACTGATCAAAAAATATATTTTTGAAAAATACAAAATTAAGTGAAAAAATATAGTTAATACATTTAAATTAAAACTTTTCATACAATTCTGAACACGGAGAACATCTTGTTTCATGTAATAATACGATTTTATCTTCTCTGTAATGTGTTATTTAAATCTTTTGCATTTTCTTCCTAGTCGGAGAAAATTCCGAGAATCCAAATTAAATTGTGATATCTTTATAACGCAATTGACTTAGATTCTGTAATTTACGGAAAAATTCTACCTTTAAATAAAGTAATGATACAAATAATAAGTTCTTATAATTTTAGTCTAATGATTTTCATTGTACATACGCCATATATGGCTTTAAGTTCAAGAATGATTTATTCCTAAATTTATTTCGAAGACAAACTTTGATGCAGAATACATCTTTAATTTTCATGATTTTGTTTAGGATTAAATTTTACATACATTGTAGTGTAAGATAATTTGAGCGCATATAAAGCACATATAAGTTGAAAATATACAAGTTTTTGATTTCCTGCATAACATTTTTAATGAAAACAAAATAAAGAGTAGCTGTTACTTTATTTTAAAGACAGAGACCACACAAGCAGAGATTTTTTGTAAGAATATCTTTGTAATCTCTCTCTCTCTCTCTCTCTCTCGCGTAGCCCTCTCTCTCTCTCTCTCTCTCTCTCTCTCTGTGCGTACTTTTAAAACGGTACATTACATTTAATCTGCAGAAAGTAAAGAATTTTTTTTCTATAACTGCACGACCTAGAGTCTAGTATTTTGTAATTATATGATGAACCTTTGTGTCATTTTAATAAACAATAACAATTTATGTTGTAATGATTTGAATTGACAAAAATTTAATAAATTTAAATAGGATTAACTTACATGTACCTGAGTAGTAAACGTGTAAAATTTATTTCTTGACTCAAAATGTGTACATAAAATTATGTAAACCGTTTGCATTTTGTATTCATTATTTTTGCTTGCATATACATTTCTTATGAAAATTTTTAAATCTTATCCTGTCTCAAACTTAATTTTTAGTATTAGTCGGTAGAATCAGTATTTATCATGAAATTTATTATCAAAAGCGAAGTCATTAACCTGAATCAATTTCGGGAAGAGAGGGGGCTGGCTGTAATTAAAATTCCAAAATAAATAGTTTTGCTTAATTCCAAAATACATGTACATGTACGGTCCTTTTCTTGCTTTCAATTTATAAGACTTTTATTATTGAAATGTTGTTTAAAAAAATAAAATAAAATTGGATTTTTACATTTGTGTCTCCTACATGACACTATAAACCCATGCATGTTTCAATTAGTGCAAGTATTAATTAATCTATAATTTGTGTTATTTATACATGTTTGTACGCATCGGGCAATGTTTATGTTTATGCGCCTGCGCAGTGCAACGTTGTCAAAGACTTAGTCCTGTGACTAAGCGTATCTTTTAAGACTAGACTTACGCCACTTGGTGAAACGCAAATTACGCCCGACTAAATTTTGGCGTAAGCCCCGGAAGTACGCCTAAGTTAAGGCTTAACTTTACGACTTTTGATGAAACGGGCCCCAGAACCCCTGTCCCTGGGGCCATAAAATTCACAATTTTGGTTGAGGCACTCTTGCTCATCATAACTATGTATTTAGTTAGTGTATTTATTACCCAGGAGCAGAGAAGAAGATTTTCAAAGAAATATAGCATTTACACTATATACTCGTTTTAGCCCCGCCCTAGCACTAGAACCCCTGACCCCAGGGCCATGAATTTCACAATTTTGGTAGAGGACGCAATGCTGATTACAATCATGCAAACAGTTTGACTGCTTGATGTCCAGCAGTAAAGAAAAAGATTTTTAAAGTTTGCATTAATTTTAGTGGTTTTGGCTCCAACCCTAAGGCCCCAGGGATCATTAAATTCACAATTTTTGTTTCCCTTCACCCATAGATGCTTTGTGCAAAATTTGGTTGAAACTGGTTCAGTGGTTGCAGAGAAGAAGCGGATAGCAATAGGTTACCTGAGTAACACCATAAAATGTACAGATATATTTATGATCGTTTTCTTTTTCAAATGCTTCCAATCGAAAATGACGGTTATGACACTTATTCCACTAGCCATGACCGAGCTAGCTACAATTTTTTTTGCATAAAACGACCATTTCACCAATTCACTGACAAAGTCTCATTGTCCCATTTCAAACACTAACCTCAATGCATATATTCACTAAAATTCATTATGTACATTTATTGGCAAGGATATACATGGTACATACTACAACGGAATTGCAGTGTCCAAATGTTAGAAAAGGTTAACTCATTAAATATACACTGTATAGGTCACTGTTTTTTTCTCAGTATGCATGAGTGACCCAGCGCTGGAGGTCTGGATAAATGTTGTGGATTGTCCCAACGATGGTGAAAGCATAAATGAAACTGTTAGAGTGTTATAGTAGTAGATAGTTCTTGGAAAAAAAAATAATGTTGTTATAGGCATTATAATTCGGCAAATATATGGAACAAATTTCAGACAGGAAGTGTTCTTGGTCCATCGTTCTGTTGCTAGGGAAGGTAAGTATGTTATTTGAACTGCTATGAATTGGTTAACTACTTTGTACATGAGTGTTACACGTACTTCCGTGTTTCAGCTTGATAGATACTATGCTTTCGTTGTACGGTTTGTTGTTAAAGAATCTCGCTGCCTTACATTGTACTTGTCCAATCTGTTTTTGTTGTTTTTTCTGTTATAGATTCTATATTGTATTATTTACATTTTCTAGATTTGGTCAAACTAGGCTCATGTATGTTCTTTCACTAACCTTTGGTAAAAATGCCGGAGACTGCGCTTCAGGAATCCCAACACACCGAAGGAGTTGTGCATAAGGATAGTTGTCTACTATCTCAAATGGCTCCAATTTCGTTGTAGAGCTAAAGCTTTCTTTCTTGTTGACATTCCAAACTGCACGATAGTGCATTTATTTTCCAGATTTTGCTTCAGCCCACTTATTTGTTAAGATCCCTTCGTAGCCCTTTATGCTCTTGTCAAAGTACGGATTAATATATCACAAAGTCATCTTCAGTTAATCAAATAGACAAAATGATGTTTTTTGCTATGTGGTTAATAAAGATAATTATGATGTTGCTAGAGAACAGTCTCGCGTGGGACTTAAAGGGTTCGTGCTAGATGTTTTATCAACTACAACCTGACGTCGGTCTTTCAAGAAATTGTAAATTCATCTCTGTGTTACTCTCTGTATGCCTTGATATTGTATTTTCTTCGACCGTAGTATATGTATGGAACTTTGTCAAAGGCTTTCCAACAGTCTAGTATTCCAATATCAACTTGTCTTCCTTGGTCTTGTTTGGCGATATCATCAGTTGTAATCAGCTGGGATGTGAATGATCATCAAGTTTGGAATATATGATGAATTGCGTGTACGATGTTCCCTTTATCTACATGGTCCATGTTCTGAGAGACTAAGTTAGAAAGTAGAGACTAGGGGTTTCATTTCCTGAACAAAAGTTAAGTATCATACGAGGGTCAAAGTATTGAAAAATAGGCTTTGCGAAATAGCAACATCTTGAACTTTGAAGTAAAATGAGTGATTTGAGTACTTTCAGGGGAGGTTGAAAATATAAGTCCACCCTTGAATTAAAAAAATAAAGCAAAAAACATTGACTTTAATAATCTTCTGCTAATGAGTCTCTCATTACATGTATATAATTCAATCTCTTGGACAAAAGGCTGAAGTCTATGCAAAATTAAAAAAAAAAAACTTTAAAATTTATCCATGTTTGAAGAAAATTCTATGGATGGAAGGGAAGAATTGCATATCAGAAAGACATAAGATTTGGAAAAAGATATCAAGGGTCCAAGGTATCTTAGTACATCTTGTTTATAAAAATATAGTCGATGCTTGACGGAACTTCTGAAGCATTAATATTGTTAGTTTGACCATTGGTATAGAACTTATATTCAATGCTGATGATTCACAGTCGTGGTTGGAGTATTTCCAAACTCTGTAAAACGGTGGGCTTAAGAGTAGGAGGGTGAAATTCTTTTTTCTTTAGATCTTTACAATATCAAATGCATCTCATCACCTCTCCTCAAATCTAGCATTGTACAAATAGAGCAGCAATTTACTCTCCGGAATGGTTAACAGCTTTTATAAGATTCCCGGCATCATCAACCATTGAGTGTTTGTATTTTCCAAGGATATTGACACCCATAACCTGGAAAGAAAATTTAACAATACTTTCTTTTTTAAGGGTTTTCTATAAAATAGGTCTTTTTTGGGATACAAAACAGTTTACGAATGAAAAATGCCTTTCGGACTTTAAAAAAATTTCAATTCAATGTCAATTATTTGCAGTTTCCGCTCATTTTCTTCGCAGAGGTTCCACAAATTGTAATGAAATTTTGTATCCTAAACTATTCTGGGAAGAACTAAAATCTCTCGGGCCTAAAAGGAAGAATAAAATTCCGAAAGAGTGTTACATGTATACAGTTTACGGGGATACATCTACTGAACATACCTTTGTGCAAAATGTTTGGCGGAATTCTTTAATTTACACAATCTACTCGCGAAAGACACTGTTTACCACGACACTTTTCTCCAACAAGCCGTAGAATCAGTCAACTTTATGGAAAGGAACATGCTTGACCCTTTAAGAGAACACAATGCACAACTCATTCGATCTATAGAACTTTGGGAGGTCAAAGATGTCATCATGCAATCCAAAAACGGAAAATCTCCTGGTATTGATGAAATCCCGTATAAAGTTTTGAAATATGACTGTGTTAAAGAAGTTATTCATTGATTATAATTTATGTTATGTTTGGAGTCTAGTATTATACCTTTAAAATGGTGTCAAGCTATAATATGTCCTGTTTAAAAGGACTCTAATAGTGACCCAAGAGTACCGCTTATTATCGAGGAATTAGTTTACTGTCAACCATTTATAAAATGTACAGCTCGGTTCTAAACAATACGTTAGTGTCGTATCAGGAGGATAACAATCTGCTGGTTGACGAACAAAATGGATTTCGACGCAAACGCACATGTGCAGACAATGTATTCACACTGTATAGTATTATATAGAATAGAAAAGAAACATTTGTGACATTCATCGATTTACAAAAAGCTTTTGATACAGTGGATCGTGACCTCTTGAAATTTTCACTTTTACGTAATGGAATAGGAGATTTCTACAATGCAATAAAAACTATCTATGGAAACACAATATCACATGTAAGGATACACGACTTAAGCACAGATTGGTTTCAAAGCTCTACCGGGGTTCGTCAGGGAGATAATCTATCACCAACTCCCTTTACTCTTTTTATCAACGACCTAGCAAAAAGATAAAGATGCATGTATGAACAAAGGCGTACCGGTAGGAGACATTAGTTTAAGTATATTGCTGTATGCTAATGATATTGCATTATTATCCGATTCTAAAGAAAATATGCAGAAAATTTTTTGGATACTGTGTCCACATGGTGTAAAATCTGGCGCTAGTGTATAAATATGAAAAAATCAGCAGTAGTGCATTTCCGTAAACGAGGATCCCGCAATGATTTTCAGTTTAAACTCAACGAAAATATTCTACCAGTAATATTCAGCAATAATCAGTAGTGCCGCTACCACGCATGACCCTTGGTCCACAAATTTCACAATTTTGGAAAAGGCACCCTTGCTTATCAAAATTGTTCGATTAATACAAAAGCAGATTTCAAACGATTAATTAATTTTCATATATAAGTAGACCCCCCTCTATGGTACCCCTGACCCTGGGGCCATAAAATTCACAATTCATGAAGAATGGCCCTTGCTCATCATAGCAATATATTAGGTAGTTCATCTGCTAAATACCAATGAGCAGAGAAGAAAATTTTCCAAGATTTAATGTATTTTCACTAAGTAATTATTAGAGCCCCGCCCTAACACCAGAACCCCTGATCCCGGGGCAGTAAAATTCACAATTTTGGAAGAGGCATTCTTCCTCATCATAACTATATACTTAGTTTGTTTAATACCCAGGAGCAGAGAAGAAGGTTTTCAAAGAATTAATGTATTTTCATTATATATATAATCAATAGAGCCCCGCCCTAACACTCAGAACCCCTCATCCTGGGACCATAAAATTCACAATTTGGGAAGAGGCATTCTTCCTCATCATAACTATGTACTTAGTTATTCTTCCTCATCATAACTATGTACTTAGTTAGTTTATTTAATACCTAGAAGCAGAGAAGAAGATATTTAAAGAAACAATGCATTTTTACTATATAATCAATAGAGCCCCGCCCTAGCACTAGAACCCTGACCCTTGGGCCATGAATTTCACAATTTTGGTAGAAGACTCAATGATCATTACATTCATGCTAACAGTTTGACTGCTTGATGTCCAGGAGTAAAGAAGAAGATTTTTAAAGATTGCATTAATTTTAGTGGTTTTGGCCCCACCCCTCAGGCCGCAGGGGGGCAGGGACCATGAAATTCACAATTTTCGTTTCCCGTTAACCATAGATGCTTTATGCTAAATTTGGTGGAAATTGGTTGAGTGGTTGAAGAGAAGAAGCTAAAAATGTTCAAAAGTTTACGACCGATTGACGACGAACGACGGACGACGACGGACGAAAACAGATAGCAATAGGTCACCTGAGTGACTCAGGTGACCTAAAAATCCAATTATTTGCAGTTTCTAATCATTTTCTTAACAGAGGTTGCACATATTGAAACGAAATTTTGTATACAGATTTATCATAAGAATATCTAGGTCCATATTGAAATGAAATTTGTATATACAGAATTATCATAAGAATATCTAGGTCAAGTTTTGTTTTGGGTACAATCGAGCCTTTTTGGTCAACGACTTATGCCCCTTGAAATTACAAAAATTCCAATTATTTGGGGAGGGAGCCTAAGTGTTTTACAAATATCTGTTGTTTATTCATGCGTAGAGTCCATCTACGCCTGAAATATATTTGACTGTGCTAGTGTATTATTATGTAAAAGTTTGATCGCCCACAGTGGCCCCTCCATATCCTGGCATAATGATTTGAACTTCTTAAATCCTCACTATGTTAGAAAGCTTTGACATATGTAGCGTCTTTTCTGGTCCAATTGATTGTGTTTTTTAAGTAACTCAATCCATTTTCTTACTTCTTATAACTCTTGCTCTGGAATTTGAAAAGGATGTAAGACTTCATTTAAACGAATCTTATTTAACAAATGATGCTAAGTATAAATGACAAACTTTGCATAGTGGTTATTAAAATAGTGAAATTACAAAAAAATTACTTCAACGACAAAGAAGACATCACGGAGTAATTTTGAAAAAAGTTTACTAGAGTTTGGCCCAGGTGAGCTAAAAATACAAAATATCAACATTGTTCATTTTATAAACTGATCTATGGGATTACACCTAACATATAAGTTTAATTTTTATAACCAACAAGTTTCGATAGAGTGTTTAACATTGATTTACATTGATCAAGGATATATTATAACAGGCATTCCCAATATGATCTCAATTTGTAAGGAAAACAAATATTTTTGGAAATCCATCTTGGTGCCATCAACAATATTCGTGACGGATGGTCCAAGTCTGTACTTTGCCTTATTAGACTCATTATTTACGTCACAGTCATCATTTTCTGCTGGACTAAAATCGATGAAGATATTTTATTAAAGCGCCGATGCGTTCATACGTGTATTGAAACTGTTAATTCTAATACGAAACACTCTTGAACAGCAATCAACGTTTCTTCCACAAAATGTTCATCAGTGTCAAATAAAGTTCATTTTCGCTCTTCGACGTTTCCTCATTTTTTCGCGGTTGCAATTTGTCAGCATACTGGGGAACAACAAGCTTGAAACCAAGGAATACATTTAGTTTCAGAACCACCGATTGACATTTCATCGTAAACATTGTTTGTCTTTACATTTTCTTGTTTGAACAAATTGCCATATTTTGCTTGGTTGTACACAATATGCCCTTTCTTCATCCATCAAACTTCAAACGGGTTGTAGTAGCCATCTCCGTGATAGAAACATGAAGACAGGACATGAACAAAATCGCACTCTCTATTCCAGAGCAAAAGACACTCTTCTAGTGCATCTTCACTTTCAAAAACATCAAAGATAATTGATATAATAAATGCACTGAATTATTATATTATCGGAATAAAATTTCAAAATATGTTCTACTAGTTTGTTTTTTGTTTAAACATCGGGTAGTATTATTGTATAATATTTTATACATTTAGATTATACTCTTTGACTAATTAAGTGTAGAATTAAAAGTTATTGCATCTTTATGTACTCAGTGGTTGACCTGAACTTGCATATGTAATTATAGATTATTTCCTCTTTTTAGGTAACCTGAGTAAACTCATTAGACCTATTGCTATCCGTTTTCGTCCGTCGCCGTTCGTAAACTTTTGAACATTTTTAGCCTCTTCTTTTGGATCACTGAACCAATTTCAACCAAATGATCACTTCATTTTAAATAGGGATATGACCTATAGGACCGGGCTTGGTTTTTTTCTGTACAAAAACCTTGTCGATTTCCGTTCTGATTAATGACATTAGGCTAAATACATCTAACAATTTGTTTTTTCCCAAATCTTTATTTCAGTGAGTAGAGGTAGGAGGAACCCTTACATTGATTTTCTGAGTTTGTTATCTCCAAATGTAATAATTGATATTTTTCTTTACTTGCGTTGTACATAATGGTAATGTTTACTGCCTCTGAAATTCTATTCTTTATGTCTAGGCTATTTTATCCATGAATATAATAAAACAGGCCATTAATATGTGCAAATTATATAGGCCTAAATCAAATCCGAGGGAGTACAGTCACTGATATATATACTCAAAATCAATGTTATTAAATTCTAAGGAATATATACAATTGACTTTCATCGCAGCTCAATGCTGCCAAGAATACCTGTATTGAGTAACACAGAGTGAGTTATTCTTGTCCTCAGAGAAAGTGTGCTTATACTGAAGTTTGTTCCGCCTGACTGACAACTGCACATTGGATTTTTACGATTTGATATCTCTTTATAGAGTTTCTTTTATCAAGAATGGGCATGCATAAAGGATAGATAATTGAGGGGAAATACACAAGTCTATAAAAAATATTAAAATAGTCTTTGAAAAGGCGAAAATTAAAAATTTTAAAAGTGTTGTACCAGGTGGATTCGAACCCCCGACTTTAAAATGTTTGTTTACACGGAGTAAAAGTCAGCGAACATATCAACTGAGCTAGTCTGATTATAATAAAATTACAGGTATAAATTTGAAGCAGATTATCAAAATCAGGTTTCCTTATTTTTTGTAGGTTTTTTGTGAATTTCGACCCGAGGGCAGGGGTGCCCCTAAAAAATCCTATGTTAAATTATTCCTTACATCCTAACCTATCAAAATATCACAATTTTATTTAGGGGCAGGCCTGCCCTGAAGGACTTCTAGGCCAAAATCCATGCAAAAATCAACGCTTTAACGGACAAAATGGTGTTTCAGCCAACTTTGGAGGTTTATTATAAAGTTGTAAATAATAAATTTAAGGTATAAAATAAAAATTTGAAAATTTTAGACATATATACGGTAGAAAACAACAAATAAAGACTAATATTTAGATGTCACTTTTTCCGGGAAATTGTTTTCTCCTATAGGTCAATTCTTTTGTTAAAGTGAATACATCCTTTGCTATACAGCATCTATGGGTGAAGGGAAACAAAAATTGTGAATTTCATGGTCCCTGTTCCCCCTGGGGCTTGAGAGGTAAGGCCAAAACCACTAAAATAAATGCAATCTTTAAAAATCTTCTTTACTCCTGGACATCAAGCAGTCAAACTGTTGGCATGATTGTAATCAACTTTGAGCCCTTTACCGTAATTGTTAAGTTTATGGCCCCTGGGTCAGGGGTTCTGGTGTTAGGGTTGGGCTATATAGATCATATAGTTAAAGTGCATCATTTATTTCTTTGAAAATTTCTCTGCTCTTAGGTATTAAACAAACTAACCAAGTACATAGGTACGATGACCAAGAATGCCTCTTCGAAAATTGTGAATTTCATGGCCCCTAGGTCAGGAGTTCTTGTGTAAGGGCGGGGCTCTATTGATTATATAGTTAAAATACAATAATTCTTTGAAAAGCTTCTCCTCTACTCCTGGGTA
>NW_026918166.1:0-13961 GCF_032062105.1 Saccostrea cuccullata
TTTTTCTTTATATTAAGATCTAAATCATTCTGTGTTTATTACATTGCTTATCCTGGGCCTCTTTCAAAAATTCTCACATTGGTTGTTTGCATTCAAAAAGATTCCATAGGCTTATTGACCTTCAGCTAATTTAGGGGGATGCAGGTATAACTTATTTTTATACAATAATACATTGCTGTTTTTTTCTGTTTGTTTGTGGTATCCTTTATCTCAAGCCTGCTAGATATATTGTATCGACTTAAAAATGGAAATTACCATTTTTAAAATCGACAAAACACCGTCGATACATCTAAATGTCGAGTTGAAGGCCACAGCAAGTACCTTCTTCTTTCCACGCATAAGGTTTTGTACAAATTCTGCTTCATATGAATACAAAAATAGGTCTGTTAATAAGGGGCCGCAATTGGTACCCATGGGAACTCAAATAGATTGTTGGAAGACCTGGTCTCCAAAAACAGTATACATATCCTCAATCATAAACTCAAGCATCTTTTTTATGTCAACTTCAGAGTACTTGTGTGTACATTCAGAATGTTTTTAACAAAATGATTTTTCATATGACCAAGGTTATTAAAGAATGATTGCATTTAGTGTACAAAAAAAGGCCCCGGGTAATCTGGGCAAAAAAAAGTATAAAAAGTAGCCTAATGAGATTAATTTAACAATTCTTCTACGTCTAAATCGCACAGAAATTAGAAGTAAGTAAAAATAAAGAACGAGGCTGTATTTTGTAAGAGGGGTTAATGTAAATCAGGAATCTCTATTGATGTTCATTTTTTTTTATTTTAAAGTTGGAATTCATGGTGAGTGCATTGTTGCCCAAATTTCTCAAAAGGTTAGAAGGTGTAGAACTGTTGGAAATTCAACATATTTAAGGGAGACTTTTGGGAAGCCTGCGCTTTGGGTAAACTTTTTGAAAAAAGGTGCAAAACGCCGACCGTTTTTTCCACTATTTACGGGTATTTACATGTCATTGACCTCATTGTGACCTGTTTAGTATTCCACTCAAGTAACATTCTGAATACAAAAAAAATCAATGAATTCGTGGCTGTAGCTCCGATCAACAATCCGTCGAAAAGTGTCCAAGTTACACAGTTATACTTAGTATGTAGATTTTCAATTAATCAACATCGAATGATTTTTGTCGGTCAAGTATTTTTAATGACATATTAAATTGGACGAAATGAATTGTTATTTCTTTTAGCCATTGGAGGCTCAAAGAGTTTCAAAGTGTTTTTGTCTGTAAAAATATAGGCACAAAGGATAGGAAACCAAATATTATTTAACACTGGAATATGCTTACCTGTACCCCCCCCCCCCCCAAAAAAAAAAACATAAAAAAAATTAACACATGCAAAAAATAAAATTGTTTTAGTAATAAAACATCACCACAAGCAGCATCGCAAAAATAAACAAATTATTCCGTACACCATTATATGTTCTAAGTATCTACTGTATTTTTATAAGAGAGAAAGAGAGAGAGAAAGAGAAAGAGAGAGTTTGATATTTAAAAAAGTGAAGAAAAGTAATAAAATCACATTAGTTAAAATTGATAAAAAAAACTGTCTCGACTACTCAAAGTATAAAATAAAATATGAATAATATGCTCAACAATGCTCTTTTTTACCCCAACCCCTCCTTATGACAAAGTCTATTTCTTTTGCCCGGTTATAAAAAGAAGACTTATTTTAAACATTTTTTTCCTAATGTGAATCAGTATGCATCCATTTAAAAATTAAAAAGAAAACAGCAAAAAAGTTTAGCGCTCAAGATCCGTACATACGGTTCAGTTTTTGCCATATTTGGACAGATTTTTATGAAACTTGCTAAATTCATTAAATATTCATTATAGAAAATGGAAATATACTGGCAAGAAAAAAATAATTTTGATTGCAGGTGCAATAACAGTATTTCACTAGAGTCCACGTCAAATCAAACGGGTAAAATTGGCTACAATTCTAAGTAAAAATACATTAATTTCTTAGCTATTCAGAAATTACTGTGTTATCCTCATTGTCTAGTGGCTTTCAGTGGGTAACCCTGACCCACAGATTACATGCCACAAACATATACAAACATTTGTATTTATTATTTGTTAAAAGTTACGATAACACAGACTATTTTATATCATAAAATAACCTTTACATTTATGGCCGTGTGATCACGCATAAAAAATAATACCTGTATGTGTTTATCGACACAAAATTAAAAAAAATAAAAAAAATATTGAGTTTCAAAGACATCGATAATTCTATGCAATAAGAAAATAAAACGATAAATACAGCTGTTTAATTTAAGCAGTGTTTACATTATATATAGCCAAACACGCTAGAAAATGCCCCTTTGATGAGGTCAATTTTCAGTGCAATTTTGGTGTGGGTGTAATTAGCCAATTAGCTTAAATTGGTTTTGGGTGTATGCGTTTTAAGTCAATTATGGCATTAATGGTTCTGTCCTTCTCATCTAGAGATTTTAAAAGTTGTTCTTAATAATCGTAATTTACTTATTAAATAAACAACTTTGACGGAGTTGTCTTTCTTTGTTTTCACTTTGGAAAAAAAAACGTAACAGAACTTGTTACCAACAAAATTACTTCCCCACGAAGCAGGAAATTTTTGGTTACCCACGAACATTGACCCCCACCAATAAAAATAATTCCACAGTATTTGCATACATTTCTTAAAACAGCCAGTAAATACATTTGTTTTATTGTTAAAAATGTGTTCCTATACGAAAAAAAGTCTAACATTTTTAATGTTTTACTGAGCGGGCATAAAATAATCGATGTTGGACCACTGAGTGAGATGTTGGACCTGTCGATGAGATGTTGGACCGCTTACATCAGAGCTTATTCTCATTTTTTATTTTTTGGTGTTCAACAGATAATTACTTGATGTTACACCACGGAAGATAGTACAAAATACATGTATCTCAAAATAAAATAAAAGATATAACAAAACATTCATTGACTGAGTTCTCGGCCAAAATGCGTATTGTCGACCCACGAACCAAACTGTCTGCATTCGCCTTAACGGCCTCAGGAAGACAGTTTGGTTCTACGGTCCGACAAAACGCATGTTGCCCTCGAACTCAGTCAATAAATGTATAGTATTTACTAAATGTTTTAGGAAATACAAGGAATTCCTGATTTCGCATATTTACTGCAAAATAATGTATTATGGTATTTCAAATTCATTTTGGTTCTTTGGGATATAAAAAATTTAAAAGTAACATGTGGTTTTGAAGAATTTCTTTCTTTATAGAAAGGGGACTGTGAGTATTAGTTGGATGACCACTTGTATATAATTAAATCCAAGTTCTTCTAAAACTCATTTCAATTTCTTTTTGCATTTATGAAAGAAGTATTAAAAATGAAGTTTAATGTTTGACTTCTGTACTTACAATTAAAAACTTTGCTTTATGAGGCCTTATATGTAATTATTATACTTCTGTTAAAATGTTTCCTAAATAAAGTTGAGATTGTAAAATAACTATTTTTCATAGTCTGAAAATTTCCACGCATAGAAAAGTCCACCCTGGGGTATAGATTTTTGCTACCAACCCTTCTAAAAATTTTCATTCAATTTTGCCGCTAATTTTGATTTCCAGCAATACACCTATAGTCTGATGATATCATAATGACTTCCGTTGCATTGTGGAGTAGCATTGTGTCATCAGGATTTCAGCTCATTCTTGCAGTATTACCTTGCTCCAAAGAAATTCAACCCTCAGAAATATAATAAAACCCTTATCCACTGGTTGTTAGTGGGATAGCTCTTTCATCGAAAAAGGCCAGGTCTCGGGGAATAGTTCCCTGACGCGGATTTGATAAAAGAGCTATCCCACTCACAACCAGTGGATAAATGTATACTGTAATACATCGGCCTAAACCATTGTTTGAAGAGACGTTCATGTAAGTGCTATCGTTTCGATGAAGCAATGAGATATTTTTTTTCTCCTGATATACATATACATCGTTTTAGATAACAAAGTGGGGTTATAAAAGTAGTACTATGTAGTCAGAGCTTACAATTTTTTAAGAACATAAAACAACAAAAAATAAAGAAATGTTGAAAATTTTAACTTGATACGATCATTATTTCCCAAATTATCACAAAATAAAAACAACATTATATCATCACCCGGCGCCGTCGCCGTTTAGTTTTATGACGCCCGATAACGTCATTGTTTTTCAATGTCTGCTTCTTTTTTCTAATACACTTATTTTGATGAGATTCCATTGAACTGAGTAAGGACTTTAGTCCGTCTTGTTTATATGACTTTACAATGTCATGAACAGCGGATTTCAATGCATATGCTATTGCAAATGGATTTATACAATTGCAGAGACTCTAGCTTGATTGTGCCGGCAAATTTTGGTTTTTGGAGTTCAATATCTACAACACATGATCAACGTCATTTTTTGACGTGATACATTTTTCAAACCTTGACTACAAATCGACATAAACTTTGCATCCCTTTTCTCTCTGAATCTATTTTGGCATTATAAAACAAGTAATCTGGATGCATATTATTTCTCCGTAGCTAGTTTAAACATTTCCTACGTGTATACCAGTTTTTCCAGGGGCAAAACTTTATAGAATGTTGGAAAGTGGTATCTTTTTCTTTTGACATCATTCTCAGGGCAATATTTGTTTGGATACTCCATGTAAAGCTTACGATAAAATTTCATGGAACTTACAGAATGAGGTAAAAATTTAATATTTTATGAAACAATAATTCTCCGAAGCATATACCTGAATTAACAGGATTTTTGAATGTCAAATGTTCATGCCATAATAGTTTTTTCTTAGTTACACTTAGGTCGAAAAATGTCGTTTACGAGGTTGCGCCGCATGGACATACGATTGCTTACAAAAACATTACTAATTTATTAAAAAATAACATTTATGATTTGTTATATATTCTATTGATAGAAAAGATGATGACAATGAGATATTTTAAAAATCATCCATGTACCTAAAGCAGTTTTAATTTTATGGCGCTAGTCCACGAACTTTTTGATAGCCCATCGTACATGTGTTTTTAGCTAGGGAATCTATCTGAAAATATTGTATTCATCGATAATACAACAATGAAAAAACACAAATCGCGTTGAAGTATGGCTCTTCGCGACCTAGAATTCCCGTTAATGTAACCAATGAATTGTTTTGAATTGTGAGCGTGGAAAAATGAAAATTATGATAAATAATGCCTATTTGTTCGTGCCCGCTTTAACTAATATTTCTAATTAGTATATTCGCTCTACAAACATTTAAAATATATTCACCATGTTAAGGCTTCAAAATTTAATAAGCAGCATAAAATCACATTATATATAATCTAGGGTTTCTGTAATTTTTGCAGGTATATCAGTAACGGACGATAAAAAGGAAGACCAAGCTATGGCTACACTAGGTAGGGTATTTAAATGGATCTCTTGCCATATAAAAAGCAGGAAAGTTTAATTTATTAAAATATGTTTCTTTTGAATAGCATAGATGTGGTAAAATAGAAAAGTCAGGTATATACATGTACATGTACTTATTATCTGAAAATGCTTTTTGAGAATTTTACCACTGTTACATTCAAAGCCTATTCTTACACTGCAGAAGCGTATTAGTGCCACTTGATTATTTTTGTATTATTTTTCATTTCCAAACTTTTATTCGTATTTTTAGCTCACCTCAACGAAGTTGGGGGAGCTTATGTAATACCCACGGCGTCAACGTCCCAGGTTAAGGTTAAGTTTTTTGGAGCAGGTTTCTTTTTAAGTACGTCGATGTCCTTTATTGATTAGACATGCATGGAAGATGCTTCTAGAGTATTTCATTGTACCAGTCAAAGTTTCAGTTGCTGCAATTTCGGGGAAGGAATGACCAGGTAAATGTTTTTGGAGCAGGTAAACATTTTTGGTGGTTTTTGGTGTAGGTCTCATTTCCATTGACCAAACTTGCATGGATGATACATCTAAGGATGAAACTACCAGGCTTGCTTCAGATGCTGAATCTGACCAACATTTACCGGTTTAGTGACCAGATTAAAGCTTTTGGTGCAGGTTTCTTTTCCAAGATAATATTAGACCTATAATGACCAAACTTGCATGGATGGTACATCTTGGTATGCATACTACCAAACTTGCTTCGGATGCTGAATCTGAACTACATTTTTCAGATGAGTGAACAGGTTAAAGATTTTGTTGAAGGAATTCTTTCCAAGTAACTATGAGCTCTTTAATGACCAAACTTGCATGGATGATGCATCTAAGGATGCATTCTACCAGGCTGGCTTCGGATGCTGAATCTGACCTACATTTTCTGGATGAGTGAAAAGGTTAAATTTTTATGCAGTTTTCATTTCAAAGTAACTATGAGCCTTATGTTGTGCAAACCTGCATGAATGATATATCTTAGGATGCACACTAATGGATTTGCTTCGGATGCTGAATTCGACATTACATTTTCCAGATAAGGGACCGGGTAAAAGTTATCGGGGCTGTTTATCACCAAGAAAATATAAGGCTTATTTAAACCAAACTTGCACAAATGATGCATCAAGGGATGAAAACTCTCAAACTTGCTTCAGATGCTGAATTTTAAGTACATTTTCGTGATCATGACGTGATGAGATTTGAAGAAATAGTTTGAAGTTTTAATATAGGTCTATTCCAAAGTTTCAGATCAAAATTGCATAAATTTTGCATTTTTAGATTTACACTCTTTGTTGGATAATTTGTGACTTTGCTTTACTTAAAGACAACATTCGTTGAGGTGAGCTCTGTAATCTCTGATCACCTATGTTTTCTCTACTGGTCAGATAGCAGATGAGCTTATGCGATAGAAAGGTGTCCGTCATCCGTCCGTCCGTCCTTGTCCGTCTGGCTGGCTGTCTAGCTGTCCATTCGTCTGTAAACAATTTTTAGCTCTACTGGTCTCTTCTACTTGTCAGAGACCAGAAGAGCTTATGGTATAGTAATATTAATGCGTTCGGCGTCCGTCCGTCTGTCTCTCTGTTTGTCTGTCTGTAAACACTTTTTCAAAATGCTACTCCTCCTCCTGCTTTGGTCTGATTTCAATTTAACTTGGCACACAAGTAGACTACACTTAGATACAGAATTCTGTTTATCTGTTCTTGATTTCGATGAACGGTGTTGCCGTGGATATAAAAAATAGAAATTTAAGTGAAATAATTTTAAAATGCTCCTCCTCCTACAGTTCTGGTTCGATTTCAGTATAACTTAGAACACATCTGATTTCAATATAACTTATCACACCAGTAGACTACACCAAGATACATTAATCTGTTTTTCGGTTTTTGATCTCGAAGAACGGTTTTGTCTTGGTTACTAAAAATATGAATTTCTGTGAAATACTTTCAAAATGCTACTTATACAGTTTAAGTCTGATTGTAATATGATATAGCATGCAGTTAGACTACACCGAGATGCACAATTATCAGTTTTATGTTTTTGATTTTTATGATTTATGGTGTCTAAAATTAAAAATTTTGTAAAATTTTATTTTTAGCTACTCCTACAGTTGTAGTTTTATTGCAATCTTGCCACAAAAAGAAACTTAATCAAGGATAATTATTCTGTTAATTGTTTTTTTTTAAATTTTGATGTCCTAACTACTACTTTTCTCTTCCTTTATTTTAAGTTCAAACTTCTTATTCAAAATGCTATTCATCATCAGTTTTGGTCTGATTTCAGTATAACGTAGCACACAAGTGTAATACTCTAAGATATACAATTCTTTACATCGGTTTTTTTTTTCAATGTACGGTATTGCCCATGGTTACAAAAAAAAAAAATGGAAATTTATTTGAAATACTTTCAAAATGTTACTCCACCTACAGTTTTGATCTGATTTCAATATAAATTCGAAAACAAATATAATACACTAAGATCCACATATCTCTTTATGTTTTTTTTTTTTTTTTTTTTGATTTCGATGAACGGGTTGCCTTGGTTACTAAAAATAGAAACTTCTGTGAAATACTTACACTTTTGGTCTGATTTTAATCATAGGCGTTTGGTTACAGGATGGTGAATTTCATGTATTATGTGTTTTACTAGGTGTATCTGAAAACACTAATTAATTTAAAATAATTCTTTTAAAAAAATCGTTGAAATTAGCAGGCGACGGCGAGTGGATTCTCACCATATATCCCTAGACATTTATGGTTCTAAGTATGACCAGCGCGGAATTTGAAGTATCACTCTTGACTTTACATACCAAAGCGGAACACGTCTAGGGTTATACATGTATGGTGGGAATCCGCTGGGCGTTTCGTGCTAAATTCAACCATTTTTAGCTCATCTTAGGCGAAGGCTCATGTGAGCTTTTCTGATCACAGTTTGTCTGTCGTCCGTCCGTCGGTCTGTAAACTTTTCACATTTTCAACTTCTTCTTAAGAACCATTGAGCCAATTCTAAGCAACTTTGGTACAAAACATCCTTTGGTAAAGGAGAGTTTAAATTGTTAAAATCTGTGGCCATGTCCATTCACAAGGGGACATAAGCAAGACAAGACATCAAGGTCATTGATTCTTATGTGGAAACATTCGTGTGTAGTGTAGATTTTAAATTGTACAAATTATGACCAATGTGGTAGGGTTGGGTCACAATGTGTATTACAAGGGGGAAAATATTTAAAGAACAGTATGGTCAAAGCCACTCAGGTGATCGTTGTGGTCCATGGGCCTCTTGTTTAAACCAATTAACTATGTACATATATAGTTACTAAAAAGAGAAATTTCTTTGAAATACTTGAAAGACCCAAGGTCATTTGGGGAAGTTCAAGGTCACTGGAAGAAAAATATCATAATTTATGTCTGGTCCATATCTTTCTTATGGATAAACCTTGTAGGTTTTCATTTTACACAAAGATTGCCAATGACATACGGATGTGTCATGACCTTGTCATTTGGGGAAGTTCAAGGTCACTGGAAGAAAAATTTCCTAGTTTGTTTCGGGTCCATATCTTTCTTATTGATATATTTGGTAGGTTCTCATTTCACACAAAGATTGCTCATGACCCAAGGGTGTGTCAAGACTTTGACGCAAGGTCATTTGGGGAAGTTCAAGGTCACTGGAAGAAAAATTTCATAATTTGTGTCTGGTCAATATCTTTCTTATGGATAAACTTGGTAGGTTCTCCTTTCACACAAAGATTGCGCATGACCAAAGGGAGTGTCATGACCTTAAAACAAGGTCATTTGGGGAAGTTCAAGGTCACTGGTAGAAAAAAATTTCCTAATTTGTTTCCGGTCCATATCTTTCTTATTGATATATTTTTGGTAGGTTCTCAATTTAAACAAAGATTGCCCATGACCCAAGGGTGTGTCATGATTTTGAACCAATGTCATTTGGGGAAGTTCAAGGTCACTGGAAGAAAAATTTTTCTAATTTGTTTCCGGTCCATATCTTTTTTTTATATATTTGGTAGGTTCTCATTTCACACAAAGATTGCCCATGACCCAGGGTATTTCATGACTTTAACCCAAGGCCATTTTGGAAAGTTCAAGGTCACTGGAAGAAAAATTTCATAATTCGTGTCCGGTCCATATCTTTCTAATGGATAAACTTGGTAGGTTCTCATTTCACACAAAGATTGCCCATGACCTAAGGGTGTGTAAGGGCTTTCGGGGAAGTTCAAGGTCACTGGAAGAATTTTTTTTCATAATTTGTGTCCGGTCTTTATCTTTCTTATGGATAAACATGGTAGGTTCTCATTTCACACAAAGATAGCCCATGACCCGAGAGTGTGTCATGACCTTGACCCAAAGTCATTTGGAGAAGTTCAAGGTCACTGGAAGAAAAATTTCATAATTCGTGTCTGGTCCATATTTTTCTTATGGATAAACTTGGTAGGTTCTCATTTCACGCAAAGATTTCCCATGACCTAAGGGTGTGTCATGACCTTGACCCAAGGTCATTTGGGCAAGTTCAAGGTCATTGAAAGAAAAATTGTATGTATATTTGTTGCATATCTTTATTATTGAAAAACTTACCTCTAGAAAACCATGTGGGGTGTATTTTGTCCAGTTTGGCCAGTTCTAGTTTTAATATAACTTGGCACACAAGTATACTTTCTTACGATACATGTTTTGATTTTGATGAATTGTGTTGCCGTGGTTGTTTTAATTTATTCCTCGACACCAGAATACAGGCTTGAATCTTTGACTATGAATGAAGGATATAGAGATAACTAGACTTGCTCAAGTCTCTATGATTTTTTGTTTTTTTTTATCAATAGTTTTACAAATTCTTTATTCTTATTTGTATTGCTGTCCTCTGCTCTCTGTCATAGTTAAATGTTCTATGTTTGACATTATCAAAAAGTATGAAAGAGAGCGCTAAAAGTATAATATAGATCTATAGATTTATATCTACATAAATACTCAGTAATATAAAACTCAATATAAATTAGTTGCATGTTGACATTATACATTTATTGCATGTATGACCGATTAGCTAGGGGGTGTCCACACTGTGGCTTGAACCTACAACCTCTAGATTTAATCCAGCTCTACTTTATCTGACAGTGAAAGGAAGAAAGTCTACTAAATAGTGCTATAGGAGCTGTGACCTCACATCCGGCAGCACCCAGCTCACTCTAAATTCGTCACTTTCCCTCCTTTTCTTACCCCAGCCCCAACCTCACACACCAGACACCAGCACCAGCCACCATGTGGTTTTTGTAGTTTTGTAGGTTTTGGGTGCCAATATGGCCGATTAGCTAGGAGGTATCCACACTGTGGCTCGAACCTACAACCCTCATATATATAAAAGCCAACACTCTACCGACTGAGCTAAAGGGTTAACCTACTCACTAGCTATTAGGAGCGTGGCCTCACTATTTACAACACATAGCCACTTTTAATCTCTGTTACACATGATAGAGAGGGAAATATAAAGATATTCAGCCAAGAAAAATGATAGTAATAGAATTGATATCAAAATGAATATGATATTTTGGCTAAATAAATCTTCATGTTTTCCAAACATTCATGTAATGATTGTTTTTCGTACCGAAACAAGAAAAACTTAAAGTAAACATAAACTTTCAAATTCGGCACCGCTCTCAAATTCACTTTAATTTTTAAGTTTTAGCGGAATGTTACTAAAACCCTGTGACACATCAGTAATCAACAATTTTGTGACGTAAATCAGGCTTTTGTGACGTCTACTACTCTTGGGAGTTTTCTTTCAACGAACGATAACTATATTTAAGGAAATTCAATAGGTATCCGAAGTGGTGGAATATGATGAAAAGCATGCCGAAGACGTGAAATATGAAGTATATGACCCGATCACGTGATAATCTAGAACCAATCCGATAACGCGTTGTGTAGAATAATTATAATGAGTTAAATGATTAATTGTATAAAGATATGAAAAGGTTGCATGACAACATATTTATGTTGCATGTCGACATTAATAGGTTGCATCTAGCATGCTGGAAGTAGTATGTTACCTTTATCTGATAATTTTATGATCCATGTACAGTGCGTTCTCCAAATTCTATATATATTTGAATTTTGATGAATGTCAACATTATATTGCAAGTTGACATTGCTACCTTGCATGTCGACATATCTATCTGGCATGTTTACATAATTTATTTCACAAAAACCTGCATACGGTACAGGCCGAGTGGCAGAAATATGCCATTACATTTAACCAATAATTTTCCCCAGCTGAAAGTGGGGGATATTAATTTGAGTCTGTCAGTCAGTCCGTCTGTCTGTAACTCCCTCTGTCTGTAACACTGTCGTTTCCAAGCGATATCTCAAGAAGCCTTTTGGCTTTTGCAGTGAAATTTTACACAACAATAGTCTGTGGCCTAGGCTAACAAAGATCCCTAACTTCTTAATCTCAAAGAGTCAAGGTCATCAATTCAAATATTCTGTGTTTTTATACTTTTGTCTTGGCTCGATATCTCAAGAATTCTGCTTTTTGCAATGATATCTAATACCAAAACTTCCTATGCCCTAAGGAAGATACATATTGGTTTTGAAGTCGAAAGCTCAAATCAAGTCCATAAGTTCGGCCATTCTATTTGACTGTAAAACTTTAATTTCCGGGCGATATCTCAATTAGCTTTTAAATTTTACAATTAATTTTCATACCTTAAATCTTTATGGCCCACCCACACTACAGATGACCTATTGCTATCCGTTTTCGTCGTTCGTTGTGGGTTAACATTTGAACATTTCCAGCTTCTTCTCTGAAACCACTCAACCAATTTCAACCAATTTTAGCAAAAAGCGTCTATGGTTGAAGAGGAACAAAAATTGTGAATTTCATGGTCCCTGCCCCCCTGGGACCTGAGGGATGGGGCCAAAACCATTAAAATAAGTGTAATCTTTAAAAATCTTTTTTCCTGGACATCAAGCAATCAAACTGTTGTCTTGAGTGTTATCAGCTTTGAGTCCTCTACCAAATTGTGAAATTCATGTCCTCAGCGTCAGGGGTTATTGTGATAGGGTAGAGATTATATAGTGAAAATGAATTATTTCTTTGAAAATCTTTTCAGCTCCTGGGCAGTAAATAAATTAACCAAGTGCAAAGTTAAGATGAATATGGCTGATTCTTCCTAAATTGTAAATTTCATGGACCCAGGGTCATTGGTTCTAGTGCTAGGGCGGGGTTATATAGATTAAATAGTATAAATGAATCATTCTTTTAAAATCTTCATCTTTGCTCCTTGGTATAAATAAACTAACAAAGTAAATACATGTAGTTTAGTTGAATAAAGCTACCTCTTATTTGGCCCCATGTTCAGTGGTTCCTGTGAGATGTGGTGCACTACTGGTTATAAAGTGGAAATGTATTTTCTCTTCGTTACTCTGATCTACTTCTGGATATTAAGTAACAAAAGTTTCACAATATATGTCTTACATCTAAAGACAGATAGATAAATAACAACAAAAGCTACGTAAACATTTTGTATATCATTTTAATCAGTATATATTCAAAATAATTATTTTGAGTCAGAAGTATCAAACATTCACAATTTCAGTCACTGTGGCAACCAATCTTATAAAATGTTAGTCTCCAAGTGTTTTTCCAATTTTGTCTTAAATAGCTTAAGAGACTCGTGCTTAGCAATTTATGACCACTGTTTTGTAAGTCCCACAGGATACTTTAGACATTTTTATAAATCTGGCTTTTTAGAATCCTCGAAGGGCATGTCTATTTTCTCATTTAAATTTACATTTAATAAATGTGTCGTTTCAGAACTACCGGTATGTGTTGGTGTCCACTTCTTTCGCTCTTCCTTTTAATCAATCTTTCAAACCTTAAACGGCTCTGAAAGTCAATTCAATTTGGTTTGAAATGCTGACATCTTGTATGCAGACACACTCAATTCAAATTTCAGATCTCTAAATGCACTTGATACATTCACCAGCATTGTTACAATCCATTTCCGTACACTCAGATCTAAACTTCGTGTGGTTTTCTCAATGTTTGATTCATTTTGATTTTGTTCTCATCTCTTTTTGATGTTTTGGGGGTGGGGTGGGGGTGTAGATGAGTCAGGATTTAATTGTCTTTCATATTTTCATTATAATTTAGTTCAAACTCTATATATTCTTATTATGTGAAAACTAGACAGCAATTTCGTGTCTGGATGTTTTTCATCATCACATTTCTGTACAATATTCAGAATATATGTTCTTATAATAAAAGTTTACAACTAATTTTTGCTGCAAGTTGTACTCCATTTTGAGAATAGCTGAAATTATGAGGTCACTGATTATATCATCAGTTAATTCAAGTATATCATAATTTCTCCAATACTTTTAGATCAATATGCTTACCTATAGTGTTTTGTTATTTTTAGTATCATGCTCTATATTCAGATTATGCCCATTTAGATGTGTGACATAGATTATGAAACACCCTGTAAGCATGCTAAGTACATGGTGTGGTATAAGCAATGATGATCTTC
>NW_026918167.1:0-13951 GCF_032062105.1 Saccostrea cuccullata
TGTCAAAAAATATATAATAAAATGAAAGGTATAACAAAACATTTATTGACAGAGTTCTCGGGCAAAATGCGTTTGTCGGACCCTCGAACCAAACTGTCCACCTTCGGCCTATAACGGCCCCAGGCAGACTGTTTTGTTCTTGGGTCTGACAAAACGCATGTTTCCCTCGAACTCAGTCAATAAATGTATATTATACAAAGACTGAGTGAAGGAGAACTAAAAAGCAAAACATGTTCATTTAGCATGTTATTATCAAATAGCCTAAATGACTTATTTTTTCATTATTTTTTTTTTAATGTTACATTTACTTGCAAGTACAAGATAACCATGTGCATAACATTAACTAATCCGAGATTCCTCTCTGACTCTAACCCCCGCTTTTATATTGTGACTTGTGCGCACAAGTCACAATATAAAAGCGGGGGTTAGAGTCAGAGGAATCTCGGATTAAACATTAACAAACGGTAGCAGTATTTGGTAGTAATAATACGAAATAAAATGTCATAAAAACAGCTGTTAAACAAAAATTAATCTTGCTACAAATTGCACAGTTTTTGTAGTATGTTTCTGCTATATTGATTACTACGAGATTTTACTTTTTAGCATGCATGTATAAATACTGTATCTGACAGTGACAATGCAGCATCGTGACATATCGTTACCATAGGCGCTCCCCATGTAATTCTGTAAATGACGTATGATAAGTATATATAGGTCTACCCCTCTATACTATAAAATATCCAAGGCCTGCAACTGGGCGCCATTGTGGATTTTCGCCTGGGACCTCTGACTGACTTACTTTAAGGGTTTCTGGGGTATACTGGGCTGGTTATCAGCATCGGGTACTCTAATTTATTGAAATAAAATATTTGCAAACTTTTATCCAGCACCATTCCGTTGCTTTCTCTTGTTTTCAAACATTTCTCTATTACACCGTCACACTTAGCTGATCTCGGCCGGAAGAAGTCGATTTCGTCGATTTTCAACAACTCGTACGAAAATAACTTTCGGAAGTTTGACAATATTTAGTGGAGAAAGTACATAGGCGCTTGGTTTCAGGATGGTGTATTTTGTGTATTATGTGTTTTTTGGTTTGTCTGAATACCCTGATTAAAATAAAAATGAAAACTCGCTGAAATTAGCACGTTTTAAAAATGTCATATTCCTCGGAGTTTTGGTTTTTTTTCTGGGGTACATTTTTTTTTGTTTCTGTACACAAGCCCCTGTGATACTCTTTGAGAAAATAAAAAAAAATATTATCTCGGAAAGAGGTACTGATTTTCTAACTGATTTATTTTCTCTACACAAGTCCGTATAAGCTAGACAGGCATGTAGCAACGGGGGGGGGGGGGGG
The DNA here is from genome assembly GCF_032062105.1 of Saccostrea cuccullata. NCBI lineage: Eukaryota > Metazoa > Mollusca > Bivalvia > Ostreida > Ostreidae > Saccostrea > Saccostrea cuccullata. The sequence goes on from NW_026918167.1 coordinate 1,355, forward strand.
AGGGGGCTGCCCGCCCAGGGCTACTTTTTTCCCAACATTACCTTTACTATTGAAAATGTGCATTGAAAGGTTGGTTGCCCCCCCCCCTCATACCATAGTATTGTGATATGAAGGAAAATGTACTAGTATTGTATGGGGAAAAAAAATGAAAGTGAAAGGAAGTTGGCTTTGAAAAAATTTGACCACTACCCCCCCCCCCCCCCCCCCCCGAAATAGGATTTTCGTGTTTGAGCGTTTTTTTTTTTTTGGCTGGTCAACTTTTACATGTAAGTGAAAAAAAAATGTTTCTCTCTGGCTCCCCCCCCCCCTCACTTTCAAAAACAATGCTACATGTACGTGCCTATGAGAGTATATATACTGTACACATGACATTTTTAAAACGTGCTAATTTCAGCGAGTTTTCATTTTTATTTTAATCAGGGTATTCAGACAAACCAAAAAACACATAATACACAAAATACACCATCCTGAAACCAAGCGCCTATGTACTTTCTCCACTAAATATTGTCAAACTTCCGAAAGTTATTTTCGTACGAGTTGTTGAAAATCGACGAAATCGACTTCTTCCGGCCGAGATCAGCTAAGTGTGACGGTGTAATAGAGAAATGTTTGAAAACAAGAGAAAGCAACGGAATGGTGCTGGATAAAAGTTTGCAAATATTTTATTTCAATAAATTAGAGTACCCGATGCTGATAACCAGCCCAGTATACCCCAGAAACCCTTAAAGTAAGTCAGTCAGAGGTCCCAGGCGAAATCCACGGCAGTGTCTATATGCACGACCGTCGTGCACTTACTCTTTCAACGGCTATTCGCACGACCGTCGTGCACTTACTTTTTCAACAGCTATTCGCACGACCGTCGTGTACATAATTTTTCAGTGACTATTTGCACGACCGTCGTGTTTTTTTAATTTATAATATTTATCAGCTGTTCGCACGACCATTATATTTTTTCATACCATCACTTATTATGGCATTCGTTTTTTCGTCCCCAGTTAAGTTCGGCACGCAGTAATTAAAGCCTAAAATACATTTTGGTACGAAAACATCGCAAAAACTTTCTTTCATGATGTTAATTTATATAATAAATTGACATATAGGTCCAATCGGCAGGTCATTATAATGTAAATCTTGTATTTGTATATACACAAGTCATTTTACTTACTATTTTGGTAGGCCTGGGTTTACCCTTTCAACCTCAACCCACATCGAGCTAGGACACATTTGATAAGCATTTTCGCCTACTTTAGTACTGATTTCTTAATACACTTTTTAACCAAAAATTTGTCATAAACCTTAGTTTTATACTGTTATACACGTGAAATCTCAAACTAAACAATAATGATATTTAAATGTTAATAATTCCCTGAATATACTATTTATAAAAATCATCAAGTTTGTATGGAGTATGTAGTAAATATCGATGTATGTATCTAAACGATGATAAACTGTTGATAAAGACCACATGTGCCTGTGGACGGGACCCTCCCCCGTGTTCCGTACTCCAAGGGTTCTTTGACTTTTTTGAATAAAATATTTTTTCTATGACATATTCAAAAAGTATTACTACTAAAAAAATCCAAAATTTAAGCTTTTATAAAATTGCATACCCTCTGATACTAAAACAGAAGTGTTTTAGTATCAGAGGATGTGAATTTTTATTCCCCCGTCCTGTCCCTAAGCATCTGTGATAAAGACCACCCTTTAACCAGAAAAACAACATAAATGATTTGAATAATTTTGTGTATGACTGCACTTTATTTTGGTTGAAGGTGGCTTCATCTTTAAAATGGTGAAAAATATATAATTTTTTTCAATTTTTCTTCTCCTATTTTAAGATTTGGCAAGATTCTGTCTTGATTAAATTTATCCATCCAATATCAATGACTTCGTGGTGTGATTGCTGAAATATAAATGGGAGATTCCAAATTTTAGTTGAAGATTTTTTCAGTTGTGTATTTTTTCTATGTTTTCTTTACTACTTTTAAGAAATAAGATGTCATTTCAAGAGTTTCATTGTTATACCTGGGTATTCCCCATTTTCAAAAGGTGAGTTATTTCCCCTGAAGGGAACTCTTTTACTGTGTTTAATACGCATGCGCTATAAATAAAGTCACTTCCGCGGACGTTCTTGATGTAAACATGTTCATGGTGTATGCCTCTGTCATATGGAAAAATGTTACTGTGTTTGTGAATAAAAAGAAATCTTAACTGATTCGTATTTTTTTTAATATTGCCCACTCATAGTCTCTTTCTGGATTTGTATTAATCTGTGTAGTACTATGATAAGGTGCTGTGTGACCCCCCCCCCCTTACAAAAAAAAGAAACAAATTACTATTAAAATGCTGATACATATTCGAATAGGCCTATTAAAAAAAACACACACAAACAAAAAAGCTAATTTTCGGTAGTGGATGTTCTGCAGACGGATCATCATTATTTACAAAATGTGCGGAACAAATTTTTAGTTATAAAGTTTTTACGAATTAATCTAGCCTGCTGCAGCCATATTTTCATTGTATCTCTAGGAATTTTTTGAAGACTGATGACATGTCCATCTACAGTTTTACCTCTGAAATTGCTGCATATATAGCAGTAGTTCGTCTTCCGCTACCGCGATACCAAGAAACTGCGTTTTTGCTCGATTGTATGTCATAACATAGAACTTTTACTTACAAGAACACATTTGGTGACAATTAAAGGCCTATTTCATTTGAATTAACCGTGTTTCTAGAATTTTCTATTTGTAAAATAATTGATTCACTATTTAGTATTAAAACTTTGAATGGAATTCTAAATGAATAATTTAATCTCATGTGCTCATGTAACGAAGAAAGACTAATTAAAATAGCATCGAACTGAATTCGTGTTACATATGTCGTATAAAGTCTGAGCTGCATTTAATCAAAGTTTTAGTATAGGATCTAAGCAACATGTATATTCCCGAGTAAAATACACATTTTGTTTTAGATCAGAGAATTGAAAGCAGAAACACGAAATTGATACAATAATTTCCTAGCGTATTTCTCGTTAATTAACTGAAAACAATCTTTTCTCAAGTGTTATTTATTTTTTTAAAATCCTTTCAGTGTAAGTACATGTATTTATTTTTATAAGTTATTCTTTTTTTGCAAAGTGTGTAAATAAACGATATCAGAGAGAGACCCCCCCCCCCCACACACACACACTCAGTTTATACTACGGTAAAGTTATATAAGGGAAATGTAGTATTGTATGCCAAGGAACTGGTACTGAAATAAGTATTAGCTTTTTCAACTTTGGGCAAGGTTTTTCTTTGCTTGCCAACTTTTCCAGGTAAGAAAAAAATATTTCTTTGGCTAACCCCCCCCCCCCCTTTTAAAGACGATGCTACGTGCCTGGCTAATTCGTATAGCTTTCTAGAAAGGGGGGGGGGCTAACAGACCCTTTATAAAATAATTTATTATCTAAAAAAATGCAAACCGTTTCCTTCTTTTAAAATTTTTAAATACAGCGTGTAAGTTGATCACTATTTTGTTGGATTATCGTAACATGTAGTCCGCGGAAGTTATGCTAGTGTTGAAGAGTTCCGATTTTGAGGGGAGATAACTCACTTTTGAAAATGGGGAATGACAGGAAGTTAGTCACCTGATCAAATCCTATAATGCCTAAAGGGCGTTATAGTAGATTTGATCACGTACCCTTGGTACCTCTTTTACAATGGATGCTGAATGATCACCCCCCCCCCCCCTTTCCTTTTTTTTCGGTTTCTATTAATCTTCATTATTTTTTTTAAAAAGATTTGTTTCTTTTTTATGGCTAATAAAGTGCTTTATTTACATATTTATGAAACAGAAAAAATTATATTACGATTCGGTTGCATTCTTTGGCACACTTGATCATTGAATAGCTTATAATATTCAATCCTTGTGCTGGTGTGTCCATATATTTTATACATGTATGTAAAATAATCAATCATAACATATCCATGAAAGAAGCTGTACCATAAATAGAAAGGGGTGTGAAGGTGTGAAAAGAAATGACTCTGGGGCCTCACTGAAATGTTGAACACACATGTTGAGCAAACGAACACATTACGATCCGTGGAAATGCAAATATAACGTGAGATGTTTCGTGCTGAAATCGGCGCGAATCGTTCTAGCGCGAACCATCTCAGTGCGAAAAAGAATCAGCGCGAGACATCCCGGATTCGTGTATAGATCTACAAAAGCTATTATCATCGTGTGCATATCTCTGGCAATGTGAGATTGCTATTTGCACGACGGTCGTGTAAATAGATTTTTTTTTTACCTATGTGCACGACGGTCGTGTATATATCTCAGCAATTTGCATTAGCTATTCGCACGACGGTCGTGTAAATAGACATTCTTTACTAGGCGCACGACGGTCATGTATATATCATCGGCCGAAATCCACAATGGCGCCCAGTTGCAGGCCTTGGATATTTTATAGTATAGAGGGGTAGACCTATATATACTTATCATACGTCATTTACAGAATTACATGGGGAGCGCCTATGATCGTTACAAGTACCTACAAATTTTGTCAATACATCTACGTTTTAATACTGAGTTTTTTCCCTAGCAGGCCGAAATATCTCCATCATGTCACCAGGAACAACACTCGTGCATCTCGTAATTAGTGTTGCAATAAACATTCTCACCTGCATGGTTTTCCCGACGCTTCAGCTACTTTCGTTATTTCTAACCAATGAAAATTGTCCTTACTTTTCTGTTGCGTCATGCAATTTTATTGCACGCATCACTGAATTGTAGAACACACATCACAAGATTATCAAACAAACATCACAAGATTTCGAATATACATCACAAGATTTCGAATATACATCACAAGATTATCAAACATACATCACAAGATTTCGAATATACATCACAAGATTTCGAACATACATCACAAGATTATAGAATATACATCACAAGATTTCGAATATACATCACAAGATATTGAATATACATCACAAGATTTTGAACATACATCACAAGATTTCGAATATACATCACAAGATTATCAAACATACATCACAAGATTTCGAATATACATCACAAGATTTCGAACATACATCACAAGATTATAGAATATACATCACAAGATTTCGAATATACATCACAAGATATCGAACATACATCACAAGATTTCGAATATACATCACAAGATTATCAAACATGCATCACAAGATTTCGAATATACATCACAAGATTTCGAACATACATCACAAGATTATAGAATATACATCACAAGTTTAAGAATATACATCACAAGATATTGAATATACATCACAAGATTTTGAACATACATCACAAGATTTTGAATATACATCACAAGATTTCGAACATACATCACAAGATTTTGAATATACATCACAAGATTTTGAATATACATCACAAGATTTCGAACATACATCACAAGATTTTGAATATACATCACAAGATTTCGAACATACATCACAAGATTTTGAATATACATCACAAGATTATCGAATATTGCAACGTTTGACATGCCATATCTTCGACACTTAAAAAGAGAAATAAGCATCAGTTCGTCGTGTTACCAGCAATTCATAATTTGAGTGAATTTAGTCTTTTTGGTCAGCATTACATATAGATGTGTAACCTGTACATGGCAACGTATTAAACAGTCTAAAATTATACAATGTTTTTTAAAAAGTTATGGTGAAATTCAACTACTTAAAGAAGAACAAAATGGGAAAATATTGTAATCTCGCAAGAAATATTAAAAAAGGTGTCAGTTTTGAGTAAGTTTAGGGGTTCCTGGGACTTGCAAGAATATACATGTACATGTACATACAACCGTGTGGTTACGATCTCACTTGCCTCGTCCAAGTATATGTACATTTTTAAAAGTGTTCTTAGGATTTCAAAGAACGCGTTCGAGAGGAGATTTCTATTTTTTTTTAAAGGGTAATTTTAATAGATAGCAGTTACATACAATCCCCTTCCTAAAACTGAATAAGACCAGGGGCCCGTTTCACAAAGCCTACTTAGGACTAAGTTCTGTCTTAGGAAAGAACTTTTTCCTAAGTTCATTACTTATCCGTTTCACTAACCTCGTCTTATCTTAGGATATTCCTAAGTTATGTCGTAACTTTAGGACATGTAAATCGATGACTTAGGAAGAAACTTGAACATTGCGGCTGCATATCCAAGATTTCTTTTGGAGAAAGAGAATGTGTTTGGGGAGAGAAAATCCAATGGACTACTCTTATATGGATGGTTGTGTTTTCTCCAGTCTAAAACTGCTTACTTTGCATGACATTACTAGGATTTCAATGATAATTTTTAATGGCAAACATGGGTAAAATTTAGTCCAAGGTATATAAAATGTCCGTTCATTTGGGCCACTGGAGCTGGCAAATTAGATGTTACACATGTTGGAATTATTCCCATCATTTGAAGAACACGCTTTTGTAAACAAAAATAACATATAATTTGATCAATTATTATACATGCATGTATACATTTTGTTTTTATCTACATGTATATTTATGATAATCCCACTTGAAAAGCGGGAGGATATATAGTATAATCGGTATGTTCGTCCGTCCGTCCGTCTGTTACGCTTTGGGTTACCCATCTCTAAGCCACAACTCTTATCTTACAACGGAATGAATTTTTTTTTTCCATATATCTATTACTAGTATTTTAATCGATATTAAATTAGAACTTGAAAAATGATATTTTAAATAGTCAGTATATGGAAACACTTGTTCACTTTCGAGAAGTACGTGATTCTTGATGAACCCCAACCAAGCTCCGTATATACTGGTATATATTATATCAGTAGATGCTTCTCCCAAGAATGGTTGCATCTAATCTCGATCCTTTATTACTTTATTATTGAGGGGACACAAGCATTACGAAGTTTTGATTTCTATAGTATTCAATATTTCGGTAAAATTGTTATCACCCCCCCCTCCCGTGCTCTCCAGTTCCGACGGCCTTGAAATTACAACCAGTTTTCCTCTTCGCTTAATACAATTTATAGCTATACATGAGATTTCAGTAAGTCTTCTTTTTTGATTACCTGGGATCGATACCTTATAAAGATCAAATTTTAAAAAGTAAAGTATACACGTAGAACAATGTTTAAAAGATAAAAATATGTGCCCGGAGGAGAAAAAGGGTTTGTATGTGAATGCTTAGTTCTAGCAACTTTGCTAAGTTTAAATTTCCATTCAAGTCCTTTGAAAGTACGCGCAATATTCCAAATCCCCCCGCCCCTCCTTTTTTGAAGGCAAAAAATATAAACCACACGGACAAACTGAGAGTTGTAGATAGCGCGGCGAAATTATTTCATTAGTCAATATAGAAGCACAACTTAGGAAATGACTTAGGAAAATTTTAAGATAAGATTGTATCGTGAAACAGCTGTGACAAATCTTAGGAACTTCCTAAGTTATAACTTAGGTATATCTTAAGTTGTGTCTTACGACAAATCTTAGGAAACGTTTGTGAAACAGGCCCCTGGAACATATTTCTATGGCACGCCAAATTCACAAAAATGAGCTCAAAATAGTTTCACTATGGCACGCCAAATTCACAAAAATTAGCTAAACCTAGTTCAACAATTGATAAACTAGGTTTATCGACTGTAAACTTCGTTTACAATTCGTTAACTATAGTTTTCATCTGTAAAACTATATTTAACGGTTGTTAACTATAGTTTACGAATGCTAATCTAAGTTTACCTGTCTGTAATAAAACGTTAACAATAGATTTTGTTGATAAACATAGATTCACGTCTGTAAACTATAATTTACGATCGTTCACTATAGTTAAGAGTTGTAAACCATAGTTTACAAATCGTGAAACTGTAATTATCAGATAATCTACGTTTTGCAATCGCAAATGATTTGTTTTCGGTGTTAAGTATAATTTACGGTTGTGAAACATAGATTATCGCGTTAACTATGGTTTACAGATGTAAAATATAGATTAACGTTGTTAACTATAGTTTACAGTCCGTAAACTATAGTTTACAACCGATAAACCTAGTTTATCGACTGTGAAACTATGATTAGCTCATTTTTGTGAATTTGGTGTGCCATATTTCACAGTCGATAAACCAGGTTTATCGGTTGTAAACTATAGTTTACGGACTGTAAACTATAGTTAACAACGTTAATCTATATTTTACAACTGTAAACCATAGTTAATGCGATAATCTATGTTTCAGAACCGTAAACTATACTTAACACTGAAAACAATCATTTGGGATTGCAAAACATAGATTATCTGATAAATATAGTTTCACGATTTGTGAAACTATGATTAACAATTCTTAACTATAGTTCATAATTGTAAATTATAGTTTACAGACGTGAATCGATGTTTATCAACAAAAGCTATTGTTAACGTTTTATTACAGAGAGAAAAACTTAGATTAGCATTTGTAAACTATAGTTAAACCGTTAAATATAGTTTTACAGATGAAAACTATAGTTAACGAATTGTTAACGATAGTTCAATGTTTGTTAACTGTAGTTTACAGTCGATAAACCTAGTTTATTAAATGTGAAACTATGTTTAGCTCATTTTTGTGAATTTGGCGTGCCATATATTTCAGCTAAGCATCTTATTGTGGAACTCATAAAGTACAAACATAGGTAATCAGAGATTACAGAGCTCACCTCAACGAATGTTGTCTTTAAGTAAGGCAAAGTCAAACAATTAACCAACAAAAAGTGTACATTCAAAAATGCAAAATTTATGCAACTTTGACCTGATGGAATAGACCTATATAAAAACTTCAAACTAGTTCTTCATCATGAAAACATAACTAAAATCCAGCATCTGAAGAAAGTCTGGGAGTTTTCATCCCTTGATGCATCGTTTGTGCAAGTTTGGTTTTTATAAACCTTATAAAAAAGACATGGTAAAAGACTTGGTAAAAGACCTGCACCCATAACTTTTACCAGGTCCATTATCTGTAAATGTATGTCGAATTCAGCATCTGAAGCAAGTCCATTAGTGTGCATCCTAAGATGTATAACACTGAGAGGGTTCATAGTTACTTGGAAATGAAACCTGTATAAAAAACTAACCTTTTCACTAATCCAGAAAATGTAGGTCAGATTTAGCATCCGAAGCAAGCCTGGTAGTGTGCATCCTAAGATGTACCATCCATGCAAGTTTGGTCAACATAGATCTTATAGTTACTTGGAAATGAGACTTACACCAAAAACTGCACCAAAAATGTTAAGCTGCTCCAAAAACATTAACCTGGTCATTCCTTTGCTGAAATTGCAGCATCTGAAACTTTGACTGGTACAATGAAACACACTAGAAACATCTTTAAAAAGATAACTGCTCTAAAAAACTTAACCTTAACATGGGACACCGACGCCAACGAAGCCCGTTATGCATAAATTATCCCATGTTTCCCACTATTGTTGATGTCCCTGGCGTACTATACTAACTAGACAGTGATTCCTTGTATTTCCATTTCATTATGAAATAACATTAATTTACAGATTTAGACTTTAAAAATGCAGACATAGATTTAAATTACACGAGGATTCCCATCCAAATTTCAATAGTCCTCGCCACTGACTTCAAACACAACGGCAGCCGCACAAGATTTTCATGCATATTTGTCCGCCTTAGCGTCAGACTCAGAGACAGATGCGCACGAGATTTGCATGCAGGCCTCCTTAGCTCCTGACCTCTTGAGCTGCCTAATTTACATTCCGGTAGAATTATCAAGAAATTAACTCCACTAACTTTCAAAGAGTTATCTCAGAGAGAAAAATTAGAAATGGAAATATAAGGATATCAGTCAGTCTGTCAAATTGCTTTCCAAAGATTTTACGTGGATTTGAGTCATTATGATATTCAAAGGCTGCTCCGCAAGGTGTAACCGTAAGGAGTCAATATATGTTATCCAATAGTCCCTCAGCAAGGATAGGAATCAATATCATATAGAATAGCCCGCTCAACAAAGATATGAGTCAATATAATATTCAAAAGCTGCTCAGCAAGGATAGGAGTCAATATCCAAAGGTTGCTCAACAAAGATACATGTACGAGTCAATATGATATTCAAAGACCACACGACAAGGATATGAGTCAATATGATATCCAAAGGTCCCAGATAGCAAGACTACCTCGGGCCAACGTTGGTTGATGGTTGGTAGGTTGGTATAGTGTTGGTGTTGGGCTGTTAATGTTGGTCCAACGTTGGCCCAACAGATGATATGTTGGCATGAAAGCCGGTCCGTCGGTGCTGGTTATGTGATGCTGGGCCAATGTTGGCCCATTGTAGTAAATGTTGGCATGAAATGTTGCCACTATATATTGGAAATTCGATGTTGGCCCAACGTAGGCCCAACCGAGTAGACGTTGGCATAAATTAAGACCATTGCGTGTTGGGATGTCTAATATTGGAACATCTTAGGGCCAACCAAGTAATGTTGCCATGAAACATGGCCAATGTGTGTTGGGCATGTAATTATCGGTCCAATGTTGGCCCAATATAGTTAATATTGGCATAAAATGTGGCCACTATATGTTGGGAATATAATGTTGGACCAGCGTAGGTCCGACCGAGTAGATATTGGCATAAATTAAGAGACTGGAGATTCATAATGTTGGCCAAACATAGCGCCAACCAAGTGATGGTGACATGAAACATGGCCAATGTGTGTTGAGCATATGTAATCATCTGTCCAATGTTGGCAAAATGATGTAAATTTTGATTATAATCAGGCATTGATTGGGCTTTGAACGTTGGCTCAGCGTTGGTCCAACAATGTGAAAATTGGGGAAAAAAACAAATTTCATTAACAAACAGGTACATGTAAGTGATATGTTCATGACGCACATTTTTTTTTAATTTGTATATTTCAGAACCACCTATTTCAAGCTTCTTTAAATAGAGACGAAACGAAATTTTATATTATTCCAGAACCTAATTTATGAAAATTATATGATGTACTTTTGATGATTCTTATATGTAATTTTTATCCAAGACCATTGCAAATATATATATTATATATAGAAGTTTTATTCTGCATATGTATAATATTTTGGAGATTCTATATTTAGCACAATGAAACTTATTACAGTGCTGAATTTTAGAGCTTCAGATAATTAGGTCAGTGTTGAAATCCACATACACAGCGGGTGACTGGTCGGTTTCCTAGGAAACGGGCATCCTAATTAGTTCTGTTTGGTAAACTCGGAGTGGTCACAATTTATCACTTGCAACATTTGAACAAAGCATATACGTGTACTTGTCTGCTTTGAAACGCAAGAAAGAGAAAAAGGATTGTTCATGTTGTTTAGCTCTTGAAATGTAAGTATACACATGTAGATGTTTAATGTGTTATTGATGGAAGTTTATGTTCTTGAAAGTATTAACTTGGGCATAATTTGTAAAATTGAACAAGTTTTACATAAACGTTACACTTTCCAAAGTTTTCATATAGTTTATTAGTAATCTAGTTAATTATTACTTATCTGAGTACTAAGAGAAATCATTTTTGAATTGATTAAACTAATATATATTTTTATATCGTTTATAGCAACTGGTGGAGAGAAAACCCTTTCTGTTACAAGACCATCGATGTATGGAATTTACTGGACATGCAGTAAGTGATTTAACTGTGTGGGGGACATGGATTTTACACACAAAGAAACAATAACAATGAACAAGGAAAAAAGGAGTGAATGATTCCAAAGTATCACATATTTGAACACCGGATCCCATTTAAGAGTGGTTGTAAATGTAGTGATATTGGATAGACTCTGAACCACCTTCCTGTTACATGTATTGGTTTCATTATACAGGAGTGACAAAAACAACATTTGTTTGAAGAACTAGTTAATTATCCATGCAGGATTTAATATATTAATTGTGATTTACTCGTTATTATGGAAATAAAAAATATCGCAGAACTGGAATTCATATTGTGTAACTAATTAAGAAATAAGTGAATCGTTAATAATTTGCAAAATACGGCCAACGTTTGTCCAACATAAATTACATTGAACCAACATTGGGCCAACAAGAAGTTATACATTGGGCCACTGTTGGACCAATGTCAGATTACCAACCTTCAAATGTTGGCCCAACGTCGAGCCAACTTGTTGGTTGAACGGTGGGCCGATGAGCAAGATGATGTTGGGCCAACAAATAAAACTGACAGAGGGCCAACGTAATTTTCACCGTTGGGCTGGCATTGGCCCAACGTAAGCTTGCTATCTGGGGTTGCAGTCAATATTCTGTTATTGCATAAAATAAAGTCGTGACCTTCCTCCTAATTTATCAATGTATGGTGCTTCTCTTACATAATATTAACATATTAATGTAAAAACTGATTAGTGAGCAGCTCTCCCTGATTACGATTTTCTTGTGACATCAAACGGTAAAAGAATGTCAAATTCCTCTATGTTTCTGTCATCGAAAGTTTCTTAGAAAATAAACGAGGAAAAAGCATAGAATTCTGGAATTTTTTATTTAAAAATGTCAAAATATGCATAACAAAACTGACAGCTGAAATAAAGCTTGGGTAACATATATATATACATTGGAGTTCCCATTCCATGGACGGTTTA
>NW_026918168.1:0-14036 GCF_032062105.1 Saccostrea cuccullata
TTCCTTGCTAAGAAACAAGGGGCTCCGTTAACAAGGGGTGAACAGGTGGTACCTTGCTAAAGGACTTTTATTAGTCTAAAAATCCTGAAGGGAGTATGATTGTCCAATGTTCTGCAATCGAAAAGGCAATTTGAACTGAAACTCATTTCTTGGAAAAAATATAATTTTATACAATGAAATGTGTGCTTTTCACTCACGCGTCTAAGAAAGCATTCAATCAAAATTGTAGATTTAATTTTGATTTTTTAAATTACACCCAAGCATTAACGACATAGGATTCAGATGACAACGTACTTTTGTTGTGGAGGGGGTGGGGGTTAGGTGACAAATGCGGAGTCAGATTATTTATGGTCAAGCCTTCACATAAGACGACAAAAATTTAGGATGACGGCATCCGTGATTGCTCTGGTTTGTCCAAAGACAGAACAGAATAAGGATTCGAAATATAATAGGATGGTACATGTAATAAGACAGAGTAAAAGGTACGAATCTTTTCCCTGTAAGCGCTACCGAGATTTGCTTGAGCTGATTTGCTTAGAATTAGCATAATAAGGGACGACGATGATTTTCAAATTCACACTCGTGATCTGACAGTCATTTTAAGTTTGAGATCGTTTTCAGACTTGAAGTAACGATTTTTTTCATTTTTTAATTTTTATAAAAGCCAGGTAATGGAAGAGTTCTGACCAGAGGTATTATCGTTGTGTAAAATTTATCTTGATTTTGTTTTGAATCAAAACACATGAACAGGAAATCAATAAATAAAATTGATATTGGACATTCTATGTCCAAGTGTAAGGTTTTCAGTCCAAATAAATGCAATTCGATTTTATATCTGTAAATTAATTCAACTTGTATTAACGATTGAGATGCATATACTAGTTTCTTAATTATTAAACAAAAGGGGGATAAACCCAAAAAATTTTCTTTAACTTTTTTTTTTTGCCTGGATAAAAAAAATTATTTTTGAAAAACCATTTTAAACTGACTGTGGATAGGGATTTTGATTTGGTGGCATCAGACATGGTTTATTACTATACATGTTTAAAACATTTCTGTGACGTCATCTTTTGTTAAATGGTTCAATAAATTTGTTATTGTCCTGCACCCCGTCCAAAAGTTACCGTAGGTGTCCAATAAGTTTCAGCTTATTGGACAGGTACAGGTAACGTTCAAAGGAGAACAAAGAGCGAGGCAAATAAGTAAACAGTACTTAAAAGGCAATTGCAAATCAAACAATTTAATATGAACAATGTAGGAAATCAGTAGCGTTAAATGTTAATAGTTCACAAAAAAGCCTATTGAAAATGGCACAAAAAATCCAGTGAATTGAATGTCTCAGATTCATCATTGTAAACGCATCCGTGGCTCCGATTATAAGATTCCTGAATTCACCGTTTATTGCTATATAATAGATTCATTTCCTAATGCTTGATTCACGGTACATAATATAGAATCCAATGGACACAAAAATGAGAAGATGCTTTTTCTTACACATGCACAACCTTGGGCTTTTTGTTTATTGAAATATCTATTTTTCCTATAGAAAATAGCACAAAAAATCCAGTGAATTGAACAGGGGGGCACCCCCCCCAAATGGTCATTAAACCCCCGTTTGGTGGTCAATCGCCCATATCGGCGTCTTTATTGCCTACCAAATGGGAGAGAAAAATCTTTTTTTCAGTTCTCTGGAATAACATGAAATGGCGCATAATTGCAACTCACGGGGAATAAAATATAGATATTTGTCAAAACTATGAACGGAAAAAATCAGAATTTAAAGCGGACTTTTTATCGCAGTGTCGTTCAAAAATTACAAAATCGTCACCTATGTAAACAAAGTAACTTTTCTGTGTTTTAACTTAAAAAGAAAAATTCCCTCCATCTCGCGCGTAGTTGAGCCTATCAATCGTGTTATCACAATATTTCTGTCATCCGGGTAACCGATCAATTTTTTAACCAATTAAAAATGACGATCTTTTGAATTTGGGTAAAAGACTGATTTCACTACGGAGGCCCATTGTGTAAATTTTCAAAAAGTAAAATACGACGAAAGGTAAGAATTCTCTTTTAAAGTTTTTTCGTATGTTATGGCTTTTTTTGTTACAAAAACATTCCGTGAATTTATGATAAAATAATCGCTCAAAAACTCTAATCTTGGAATAGAAATAAGAATAATTCAAATGTCACTTTGAAAATTTTTTATTAAAATTTTTTTTAAATAAATATAGTAGATACATCATAGTTTGCATATGAAACCACAAAGGGTAGCACAGAAATCGTAACTTCATCCAAAAAGAAAATAAAAAATAAATTTTACATTCAAATGTAGAAAAAATGAATATTATAGCAGTAATGCCCACCATACGAATACAATACAGGAGCTCGTGTTTAACGGGTTTTTATAGAGATTTATACACTCGCAGATTGAAAGATCATTTGAAAAGTTACATCTCTAGACTAAACCTCTTGTTTAAATTTTTTTTTCCCAAACTATACACAATAAAATACTTTTTGTATTTTTGAGCAAATAGTTGGCCGTCACGCACATCTGTGGGTTTTGTTTTCACGAAGTTCCAAAAAATTCCACATGGAAAATTGATTTAATTTTAAATTACGAGGAAATATGTTAATTAAAATTCTCCAATGCCTAAGTAAATGCGCTTTTGCTTTATTTTAATAAAATTTGGATTTGAATAAAAAAGACCACCATTTGGTAGGTAAAAAAGACGCCGATATGGGCGATTGACCACCAAACGGGGGGGGGGGGGGGGGGGGGGTGTACCCAACCTGTTGAATGTCTCAGATTTATCATTGTATACGCATCCGTGGCTCCGATAAAAATTTCCTAATTCACCGTTTATTGCTATATAATAGATTCATTTCCCAATACTTGATTCACGGAACATAATATAGAATCCAATGGACACAAAGAATGAATGAGAAGAATGCATTTTCTTACACACAACCTTGGGCTTTTTGAAAATTGAAATATCCATTTTTCCGCATTTAGCACAAAATTTCGCTCACAAAATTCCAACAGAATCTGTAATTTCGTTCAGTGATTTATTACCATTTGTCCACCTAGTCCCGCGTCGTTTGAGCGAGTGGCTGTCGTTGTTTTAAGGAGTGGCTGGGGTAAAATCCTTCCAAGTTCAAAACCTGCACGCAAAAGAGAAAGTGTTGCATTTAAAAAATAATACATCAGAAATAATCTTCCAATTTCAAAGAAAATGCTTAAACAGTTGTAGGAGTAAAATCCTTCAAATCCTATTGCTTTACAAAAATTACCTGTTAACGGGAAACTCCGAAACATTAGAATATGTATCCGGATTTCATAATAAAAACTTGAACTGAGGTATTTTGGTGTAATCGATAAATGGCATCGAAAAAACACCCGATTCTGAAAGATTTTTTAAAAATCAAAACGCACGTCGTCATCCGTGGTCGTTGCGTTGTAAAATTAATAAATAAGTTTATAAAGGGGTTTTACGCATGCTAAAAATAAAAATGTCGCAATGCGGACAAAAAAGACTAAACAAAGTTAATGTTCATATTTATCGATATAAAACACCTCTCGATGATTCTACTATTAATAAAATCAGAAAAAAAACCCAAAATTTTTTTTTTGCCTAACTTGATGAACAGTGCCAGGTAGTCATCCAAGCAGAACGATGCCTTACCTGTAGCTGTCCAATAAGTTAACAATGGAAGTGTTCGACAATGGTGAAATGTTTTAAGTAAGTTACACCCCTACTAATGTGTTCGGAACATTTTATTTTTCGGTGTTCTGCAAATTATAAGACCCGATGAGTTCAGAGTAGCTCTGGCAGTGGTTCTGGCGAGAGTTAACAGACTTTAGCGACATAGGGTAAATTATTCACGGAAATGTGGCTAGGAAGTGACTAGCACGTGGAGACATGGTAAACAGAAAAGTTATGTTGATTTCGTTTTTCCCCCCAAGACTCAGCTGAAAATTTCTGTAGAAATGTACTTCAATCAATCGATCTCTCTTAATTCATTCAAACTTAAATAAGTATTTAAGTATTCTTTATAATACAATTTTCTGCAGTCATAAATTAAGATTTCTTTTTGGAAAAATATTTTTAGGGATCCGGGACTATATCTTTTTGGGGTCAGATTAGCAAATAAGGCACCAGCTTGATTTTAACTGACCAATCAGCTGAATAAAAATTGATTATGGGGTTTCTACAAAAACTCGGAATTTTACGCTTGAAAAAAAAAAGGGGAAAACTCATTGTAAATAAAAAAGCATTTCTAAAAGTTGTTCATGCTGATAATGACAAACAATGCATTTGTTCAAAAAACGATGGAAGTTAAGGTTTCTGAAAGTCATACTGCAAAAGCGCCTTGCATCTGTATTAATTCCTTTGTTGTGCTATTGGTGAATACAATATATTGAAAGGTGGATTCCCCGCCAAAAACGTGATCACGAACGTATTCAAAGTTTTGTCCATTTAAATGCATAAGAGATGCTGCTTGTTTTCCTTACCCTTGAAGCGCTGCTGTTCTGAACTAACACAAACTACATTTTATTAAACATTTTTCCATAAAAAATAAATTAAAAACGCCCGTAACATTTTTTCATAGGTTCTTATCTTTTTATTTTGTTCTTAAGAACATATTTTTTTTATCTTTTTATTTTGTTCTTAAGAACATATTTTTTTTTATAATTTAGTACATGTATTTCATTGACGTGATCATAGATTGACTTGAACCTCGTGTTCGAAGTAAAATGTAAACATGTACAGTATTTGGCGAAAACGTTGCTATTCATTCCATCGATTGGTCAGTTGCTCGTGGTACGACCCCGTGCGCATTTATAACAATAGCCATATATGGCAAACAAAGGTTTGCCAGTGTAGATGTTTAAAACATTTTTTGGTCACTAGTGAGCTCTTATTTTCGCCGAAAAGTATAAAATATATTGTTATTAAACTCATAAGCCACCCCTTTCTGTTGAAATCATGAAAGTCTTTCAGGAAGATCGTGAAACATTTATTACAGGGCACTTTTCAAAAGAAACAGGCTATAGCAATATCCGTTTACTGCCAATTTTATTTATAAAACCGGTTCTATCCTATAACCTTTAAATAGATCAACCTGAACCACGTGTCGTGAATTTAAATCACAATAACATTAGTAGGGGTGGTTTAAAACCTCAAACTGACCATTATGTCAGATATTAGACTCTCCTCGGCGCTACGCGCCTCGGGTCTCTAATTGCTAATGAACAGTTTTCGTCTTATAACCATTACATATATTTTCGCAACACCTTTTTTGCGAAAAATCCATTGACTCTTGATAAGCAAAACAAATGTTTCCAGCATTGCTCAATATCATATTAAGGAATATTATAATTTCATGTGAGAATGTAATTTTTGCAAGTACACTGTCTCGCGTAATTTAGCTTAGGCAAAAATAAACGAATAAAGTGATTTACAGTATACTCATTGCATTCGTTACACCTGACTGGTTTATTTTGTTACTAGTATCGGCGTGGAATGGAAACCCGTGTTCGTGTTAGTTTGTGTTGCATTACATGTACATATGTACCTTTGTGTCAATTTATTGCAGTTATGTATATTTTTGTTTGTTTGTTCTTACATTAAAGGCATATATGGCGTATGTACAGTGAAAATTATTAGACTTAATTTATAAGAAATTACTATTTGTATTATTACTTTAAGTCAATTGCGTTATAAAGATATCACAATTTAATTTGGATTCTCTGAATTTTCTCCGACTCGGAAGAAAATACAAAAGATTTAAATAACACATTACAGAAAGAAAAAAACGTATTATTAGATAAACGAGGTGTTCTCCGGTTCAGAATTGTATGAAAAGCTTTAATTTTTCTTAACTATATTTCTTTACTTTATTTTTTATTTTTCAAAAACATATTTATTTTTTATCAGTTACGCCACATATGGCTTTGACTTGTGCAGCTATTGAAAGTGTCTTTGGTATACTACTCTCCCTGTATTGAAAGAAGTTTGGTTTTTTTTTTCGTACCGAAAGCCGTATAACATGCGTTCGTCTACGTCATGACAATTTAATTCACTGAACAGTGACTAAGTGAACAGCATTATAAAGGGTCCTTCTGATATAGCGAGAGTCCAAAAAAATGGCGGACACCAAATGTTTTTAAAGTTCAATGTATCAAACGGTATATTCTTGAAATCAGTTCATGTGCCTGAATAATAATACACGGTCTAGTTTGTTTCAAGGCTTTGTTTTGATTCTTGGTTATTGCAAAACGAAATTTTGCCTTTTTGTTTGTCTCTCACTGGAAAGCTTTTTTATTCAAATAATTTTGTTGTTAATCGTCCCTTCAATAATTTTTCACTTCTATTAAGAAATCACCAGTTGCTGGTGAATGGCTCCAAAATTCCCCCTCTATTCAGCGCGTACGGTCTCTTAGCTGTACTGTAGAGAGATCTTTTTCGTGCCAGCACCTACTGTGAATGGATACCTCTGTGTATAGAATCAGCCTCCATGGCCTCGTAAGGGAAACTCATTACTGAACCACTGTGGTCACAAAGAATATTTTCGTTTTTTCTTTTCAACATGGTTTTCTGGACTTTTATTTTCCCCTTTCGTATAAATATTTAGTCGTTTTTTTTTTGGAATGCTGAGTTAAATGTCAAGTTTGAATATTGTTTGTTTTAAAGGCATCTTGAAAGAATTACACATGTTACAGGTGTACGTCTTAAAACATATGGGTTTAGCATTGTTTGTACAATACTTTGAGAAGTTTTTAGTTTAGCAACTGTAATAAATAGGAGGTTTTAACTTTTCCATTCGATTGCTCTTTTTATATTCCACAAACAAGATACAACAGCCCATCCTATTTGTACGACTATAAAGTAAATGCCTTGTGTACAGTTTCTTATTTGAATAAATTAACCCTGATGATACAGTATCATTTTCCAGGTAAAAACATTATCTGACACTTCTTTTATATCGAGGTAAATTGATACTTTTTTAAGTTATTGAATCGTCTTTCATGTACAAAAAAAATACAAAGTCGGTAAGAATTTCCTTTATCTTTATAAGAGAATCTGTAAAGGACAGCACTCAATTTTTATTAAACAATAACATGCAGAAAACTTCAGAGCTGCACTATCCTTCATAGCAATGAATAATTAAATGAAAATAAAGTTGATTAAATTAAAAAAAAAAAACCATTATTGTTATACAGTAAATCTTTTTTGTTATTTCAACTTTAAAATATGCGGAATGAAATATTTTTACAGAAAAATTATCTCGATTTTCTTTTATCTGGACATATTACATTATCAGTTAAACATATGTGTTATAACCTAAATTTTGTTTAAAAAAGTTCATATTATTATATAGTCATTTATAGTCCCTATAAACATACAAACGCAAACAGTTCATAACACTACATATTCACCGGATTTGGGGCCTATTACCAGAGGGTCAATGCGCGTGCAACGGCATTGTGACGTCACAATCAAAATATCAAACAACGTTGTAAACAATGGTTGCAACGGCCGCAGCGAGCTACGTATCTGTGCTGGAAAACAATTATTCAAACCTTTTTTAGGATTAATTTTTAACATCTGGACTCTTTCACCAGCGAAAATCGGAAAGGAAACACGGAGGTTAAAAAAAGTAATCTGGAGATTTTTTTTATTATCAACAATGGAAGATCCAAATGAAAATGATGGTCATTCAGCCTTTAATGTCTTATCTATTTAAATCCCGACTATATAATAAAACAATTATGGACTCTTTTGGTGTTGAATATGGTTTTTATTAAAAAAATATCCATATTGACCCGGCTCCGCCTCGGTCAATATGAATATTTTTTTGGTGAATAACAAACCATATTCAACATGTTCAACACCAAAAAATCCTAATTGTATATTATTATACCTCATTATAAATATTCTACACAGCGCGTTATCTGATTGGTTCTAGGTTATCACGTGATCGGGCCGTAAAACTTATATTTCCCGTCGTCGGCAAGCTTTCCACAATTCCACCTCTTCGGAACACCTAGTGAATTTTCCCGCAATATACTTCTCGTTCGTTGAACAAAAACTCCCAGAGTAGTTGACGTCACAAAAGCCTGGTTGACGTCACAAAACTGATGACAATGTGTTGACCAAAGGGTTTTATAGTAATGAAAGTGAATTTAAGGGGTCCAAATTTTGTAAGTTTAAGTTTATTTCAAAGGCTTTACTTGTTTCGGTATAATAAACAATTCATTGCATGAATGCTCGGGAAACTGAAGATTTATTCAGCCAAAAAATATCATATTCTCCTCGGGCAAGCCCTGGGGGAAATGTTTTCTTGGCTGAAAAAGTCTTATATTTCCCTCATATCATGCAATAAATGTATATTATTATACCTCATTATAAATATTCTACACAACGCGTTATCTGATTGGTTCTAGGTGATCACGTGATCGGGCCGAAAAACTTCATATTTCCCGGCCGTCGACACGCTTTTCAACATATTCCACCTCTTCGGAACACCTAAATTTTTTCCCGCAATATACTTTTTTGCTGAACAAAACTCCCAAAGTAGAAGACGTCACAATAGCCTGGTTGACGTCACAAAACTGATGACGATGTTTTGACCAAAGAGTTTTTTTTGGTTAACAATAAAAGTGAATTTGAGAGCGGTGCCGAATTTGAAAGTTAATGATTATTTCAAAGGCTTTGCTTGTTTCGGTATAATAAACAATTCATTGCTAAATGTTGGGAAAACTGCATATGAAGACTTATTCAGCCAAGAAATATCATATTCCCCTCGGGCAAGCCCTCGGGAATATGATTTTCTTGGCTAATAAGTCTTCCCCTCACTATCATGCAATAAATGTTAAATATGGCTTTTTTTACAAGAATAACATAGAGAAAGAATAGAGAATAGTACAAAGGTGAAAATATTGCAAGCTTCTTTTTGTTTGAAAATACATCTTTTATACAAAATTGTATAATGTTGGACTGTACTATTTAAACAGATTTGCATGAGACAGTAATACCCGCACTATGGTGTTTGCCTCTAAATACACACTCCTTTATTTTGGACTTTCCAAGGAAAAAGTCAAAATAATGCTATAATTATCACCGTACATGTATTCGTCAAATTGAACATAAAATTTTCAGATGACCATATCAACTCTGAGCCTCACATATGTATTTTAAAATACTTAATTCATAACCAGTCTGAAATAACAGAATTTAATTAATGATTGAAGTAAATTACTTAATTAGATTCAAATAAATAATTTTCCCATAATTTGGAATTTTTTAAATTTACTTTCTCAACACATAAAATATTATTTTAGTACAAAGCGTTTTTATGAATTTTCAAAATGTGCAAACTGATTTTAGTATTTGGTCGGGAACAAAACCCATTGAAAATACAACCCGATTAATTTGTCAATGCCTATCTCCCCCCCCCCACACACACACACTAGATCTCTCTCTCTCACTCTCATTTTTTTTAAAAAAACATAGTTTAGTTTATTATGATAGTTTGAAATTTGTTCTTGTACTAAACAGTTTTATTTTTTACATTCACATTGGGTTTGCGTCACCCATTATCATATTTATAGATCACCTCTCGGCACACCTCGGCCAATTCATACTGGCAACGGAATCAGCAAAGGTTTGTCGAATGAGTTATTTAGCACATGTATGCTGACGATGCAGTGTGGTCATTAAAATCATTTGTGTTTTAATTGGATTATATGGATTATATTTCATGAATTCGTTGTCACGACCTATGACATTCGGTAAGTACAAGATTTAGATAGATTGCATAAAAATAAATAAATGCAAATGGTTAGGTTGAAGTTAAAAAGGGTCAACATGGTCAAAGATCATCGCATCCACAGTCGACAAATTTCACATTGTCAAGTTATCTCCCGTTGCGGACATTCAGTATATAACAGACGCAGATCCAGAATTTTTTTTCAAAAAGGGGGGGGGGGGGGTGTCACACCACAGTCAAAAAAATCAGCCCAAGATTTCCTGAGATGGAAATAAAAAATAATAATAAAAACAATGATGGTGGAGTCCCTGTTTTTAAGGGGGAGGATGTCCAAAGTTTTTTTTATTCTCTACAGTACATATATAGTCTTATTTAAATAACTGCAAATTTCCCAAAGGGGGGGGGGGGGGTCTGATCCCCTAGCCACTGACTCCCTGTACCTGAAATGACAATTGATCTTCTGACTCCATAATAGAAATTTTTTCATTTGACTATTTATACATATTTTGTTTCCTATGTTTATGTATTTTTGTTTGTCCACGGAAATTTAACCTTCCCATATTTTTTAAGTGGATTGGGCTATACACATGGCTTCAATATTTCATAGGTAAATTTCTTTTGGAAAACCTTTTAATGGGTCCACCAATTTTGACCTCTTGATCTTTTGACCTTGGAGTTTGACCCAATTTTACAAGAAAAATACCTTGAACTTGGCGTAAGTTTTGAACAGGTGGTGCTAGGACTTTCATGCTCTTACATGTGTAATCATTGTGAACTTTCAACAGGTATAATTATTTTTGACCTAGACCTTAGAGTTGAATCCAATTTAACTTTAACCGTGGCAATAACTTTTGAACAGGTGAGGAAGTTCTGGGGATTTCTCCCTTTTTTCACATTTGTATTCCTTGTGACAAGACTTTCCCTTTGATACCAACAATTTAGACCCTTTGACCTTGACCTTATTTTATTACATTTGAGAAACTTCAACCTTTGCCAAAAGCTGCCATAACAGTTGCTGTCACAACAAACAAACAAATTACTAAAAAAAACACAGAAAACATGTACATATTTTATATTCAACAGATAAGATACATTTGGGCATATCTCTAGTTCTCCCTTGAATGAGACATGGTTATATAAATTTTAAAAAATAATTATAAGAGTTGAAAAGGTTGTGCATATTGAAATATACTAAGCTCTGCGGATGAATTAGATATACCAGTTTAGCTTTATTTTGCTACCCAAAACACCTTGATTAACTATTTATAAGCATACTGTTTTCTGAAATGTACTGATTTCTGTTGTCCATCTGTTTATCTGCAAACTTTTCACATTAACTTCTTAAGAACCACTGGGCAATTTCAACCAATTTACATTTAAATATGCAGGGTACTTTTTAACAAGATATAGATCCCGGGCGTATATTGTTTTTGTCCTGTCTGTTTGTCTGTTTGTCTGTTTATCTGTTTTTCTGTTTGTCAACTTTAACCTTGGCCATAACTTTTTAACAATAAGGGATGAACTTCATATTTGGTAAGCATACTCCACTAATAAAGTCCTTTCAAATGACTTCAAGGTCAATGACCTTATGACCTTGACTAAAATTATATGCTAAAAATAGCTTTTTCCACTGTTTGTCATAACTTTTTAACCATAGGAGATAGGGACTTCATATTTGGTATGCATACTCCACTAATGGAGTCCTTTAAATGACATCAAGGTCTATGATCTTGTGACTTTGACTGTGACCTATATGCTAAAAATAGCTTTTTACACTTTTTGCCATAACTTTTGAACCATCAGAGATAAGGACTTCATATTTGGTATGCATACTCCACCGATTAAGTTCTTTCAAATGACACCATGGTCAATGACTTTGTGACCTTGACTGTGACCTATATTCTAAAAATAGCTTTTTCCACTGTTTGTCATCACTTTTGAACCATAGGAGATAGGGACTTCATATTTGATATGCATACTCCACCGATAAAGTACTTTCAAAGAGGCAAGGTCAATGATCAAAGGGCTTTTTGGACAAAAAACGATTTTTGACCCCCCTTTGACCCCCCCGGGGGAAAATCGAAATTCCAAAACCTTACTGCACATCTACATGACCCCACCAACCATCTCCCAAAAGATGGGTTAGGGTTTGAGTAAAAAGTAAGAGGAGTTCAGGGAAGACGGGGCCTTTTGCTTAAAAAACGTCATTTTTCGACCCATTTGACCCCCTGGGGGCAAAATAAAATTCCGAAAGCTTCTGCACTTACATGACCCCAACAACCATTCCCAAAAACTGGTTAGGCTACTGAGTAAAATGTAGAAGGAGTTCAGGGGAAAACGGGGCTTTTTGGACAAAAAACGTCATTTTTACCCCCCTTTGACCCCCCGGGGCAAAATGAAATTCCAAAACCTTACTGCACATCTACATGACCCCACCAACCATCTCCCAAAAGATGATTAGGCTACTGAGTAAAATGTAAGAGGAGTTCAGGGAAGACGGAGCTTTTTGCTTAAAAACTATTTTTACCCCTTTCCCCCTCAAAAAAAAAATTCCGAAAGCTTACTGCACATCTACATGACCCCACCAACCATCTCCCCAAAAACTGGTTAGGCTACTGAGTAAAATGTAGAAGGAGTTGGGAAGCGGGGCTTTTTGGACAAAAAACGTCATTTTTCGACCCCCCTTTGCCCCCCGGGGGAAAATGAAATTCCAAAACCTTACTGCACATCTACATACCCCACCAACCATCTCCCAAAAGCTGGTTAGGCTACTGAGTAAAAAGTAAGAGGAGTTCAGGGAAGATGGAGCTTTTTGCTTAAAAAACGTCATTTTTGACCCCCATTTGACCCCGGGGAAAATCAAAATTCCGAAAGCTTACTGCACATCTACATGACCCCACCAACCATCTCCCAAAAGCTGGTTAGGCTACTGAGTAAACTGTAGAAGGAGTTCAGGGAAGACGGGGCTTTTTGGACAAAAAACGTCATTTTTACCCCCCTTTGACCCCCCGGGGGAAAATGAAATTCCAAAACCTTACTGCACATCTACATGACCCCACCAACCATCTCCCAAAAGCTGGTTAGGCTACTGAGTAAAATGTAAGAGGAGTTCAGGGAAGACGGGGCTTTTTGCTTAAAAAACGTCATTTTTGACCCCCCTTTGACCCCCCAGGGCAAAATCGAAATTCCAAAACCTTACTGCACATCTACATGACCCCACCAACCATCTCCCAAAAGCTGGTTAGGCTACCTAGTAAAATGTAAGAGGAGTTCAGGGAAGACGGAGCTTTTTGCTTAAAAAACGTCATTTTTTGACCCCCATTTGACCCCCCGGGGGAAAACAAAATTCCAAAACCTTACTGCACATCTACATGACCCCACCAACCATCTCCCAAAAGCTGGTTAGGCTACTGAGTAAAATGGAAAAGGGGTTCAGGGAAGACGGGGCTTTTTGGACAAAAAACGTATTTTTGACCCCCCTTTGACCCCCCCGGGGGAAAATCAAAATCCAAAACCTTACTGCACATCTACATGACCCCACCAACCATCTCCCAAAAGCTGGTTAGGCTACTGAGTAAAATGTAAGAGGAGTTCAGGGAAGACGGAGCTTTTTGCTTAAAAAACGTCATTTTTGACCCCCCTTTGACCCCCTGGGGCAAAATCAAAATTCCAAAACCTTACTGCACATCTACATGACCCCACCAACCATCTCCCATAACCTGGTTAGGCTACTGAGTAAAATGTAAAGGAGTTAGGGAAGACGGGGCTTTTTGGACAAAAAACGTCATTTTTCGACCCCCATTTGACCCCCCGGGGAAATGAAAAACCAAAACCTTACTGCACATCTACATGACCCCACAAACCATCTCCCAAAAGATGATTAAGCTACTGTGTAAAATGTAGGAGGAGTTCGGGAAGAAAAGTGTGACAGACGGACGGACGGACGGACATGAGTAACAACAATATACCCGAACTTTCTTTAGAAAGTGCGGGATAATAATC
Source organism: Saccostrea cuccullata (assembly GCF_032062105.1). NCBI lineage: Eukaryota > Metazoa > Mollusca > Bivalvia > Ostreida > Ostreidae > Saccostrea > Saccostrea cuccullata. Next base: position 13,777 of record NW_026918168.1, read on the forward strand.
CGATTTATATCATAATGATATTTCTATTGAGAACAGAAGTGGTATTTCGGTCCTCCGATTAAAGGAACGGGTAAAAAAAGCACGGCAATTCAACTGTGTATTTCATACATGAAGAATGATATGGAGATAACGAACAGTATTCAATAAGTCTATGACTCTGGAAGTTTAAAGGTCAAGATAACACTGTGATTATTACCTAACCTACTATATAAAACAAAAAGGGATTTTAAACTGTTTACGATTTACTTTATATTTTTTGT
>NW_026918169.1:0-13595 GCF_032062105.1 Saccostrea cuccullata
TTCTCTGGTTCTATCCCAATTTAAAGATAAAATTAAATAATTTCTTGTATTTAGACAGGAACAAAGAAATGGTGGTACTAATATGTTCATTTAGAATATGATCGCTTCCGGGAATTTTGTTGTGAAGTCTCTAGAGTAGGACAATTTGTTGAACAATTATGTTTGATTTTTGGAATTGTATTTTTATATTAGGCATGAATCTAGGTGTTTTCGTCTGAAATAAATAAGTTAAAATTATTCATTCTATCCCCAGTCTTTCAGAAAACTGCATTTCTTTTCTTTATTATTTTATACAATATATCTTAATTCAAAATTGGTATCTAACTTATTTTTTCACCTGATTTAGAATTTAGATAATTAAAGCGAATTATTTTCTTTTTTATGTGCTGATAATTAGTGTAATTAAGGGAGAAATAAGTTTTTATCTATGATAACTTCATAATAAATCTTCCATCTTTTGAATCTCTTTACTATGAAATAAAGCTCATTATCCTCTCGTATTTTTGGAGTTTTAATATTATATATACCAGAATTCTCCAAATACAAATTACGCTTTCCCTTATTTTCATGTAAAAAAGTAGAAATTAATATGTGATAATATTTTTTTCTACAAAATGATATCTTTTGATCTGTGAAATCTTATCAATTGATTATTTTAATTGTATTCATTAAATTTACAAATATTATTTCCAATTTCCAAAATTAATCAGTGTATTCTGCACTTTGAAAGGAACATCAATTATTTTAGCATAAATTTCCCCTTGACTGATGTCAACATTAATACTTTTCTTAATATTTTCCAGGGTTTTCCAATAGGGGTTTTACCATGGTGACCCACCATGATAAGGTTAATCGAGCTGCACCATGGTTTAAATCAGCAGCCTCCATGATTAAAATCTATTGAAATTCAGACCTAAGCCAGTTTTTTCATGAATTGAGTACATGTAGTTAATGGTCTTTATACTAAGACTACCATACACCTTGAGTGAAAGTCGGGTCGTGCTTAAACAAACAGTGTCGTTAATTGGCGGTTATGATGTGAAGTGTGACAATAGAGAGTCAATCAGCTGATGATTTAATTTTTGAGAGTTAATTTTCCTCTACATACGAGGGTTGTCCAAAACGTTCGTGGACAATGACGTTTTTGTTGAAATAAAAGGTTCCATATGCATCTATTGTATATCAAAATATTTCTTATGAAAAACCAAGTCAGAATGATTTAAGTTTTATTGATGGAACTTAATATTTTTTTGTAAAAAACGGGATCTTTAAAGATCGCAGATTGTGCGCACGGACCAGCCTGAAGTTAAGCTAATTTCATTATAACGTCAAACATTTGGATTTTGACTTAACACATGTTGATGGACACACACTACATTTCTTTTTTAAGGCGCAATGCACTTCCAAGTGCTAGCATTAATCATTATGTATAGATTATAATTTATTTAATTTTTAAAAATAAAAAAATAAAAAAAATTACAAAAAATTACGAGCGTCATCTTAATTAACAGTTCGAGTTTTGACACATATTTGTTACTGTTTTTGTTTGGTATTTGTACTGTCCATATAGTAAGCGATACTCAAGATATCATAAAATGATTACAGCCTCTTTATTTGAGTTCCATATTTTTTTTTTAATTAATTTTCGACTTGTTTTATATAGAAAATAATCATTTTTATCCGAACACTTTATATCAGAGTTTATGTCATTTTAACCTTGGTCCCTGCGCACCTTTTGCGATCTTTAAAGATACCGATTTTTACAAAAAATATTACGTTCCATCAATAAAAATTAAATCAATCCAACTTGTTTTTTTCATAAGAAATATTTTGATATACAACGGAGTTATATTGAACCATTTATTTTCACAAAAAACGTCCACGAACTTTTTGGACAACTCTCGTAGATGTACATATACAGTTTTAAATCTCGATAAATTGAATATTTTCATTCATCTTAAACCAGCAATTGCGGTTTGGCTAATATTTTACAATACTTAATTTTTGCTAATATGAATTTATGCGAAACTTCTGGTGTAGTGTTAATGAAGAAGCGATAACTAATAATACAATTCTATAGATTAAATGAATTGTCATAGAATACACTGCATTAATAAAGTGAATATAATTCTTTAAAGATGAAGTTAAAGACAGTTGTCTTTGATTACTTTTTTGTCCGATGTCACTCAGTCTGCTTTCCGTCTAAGTTACAGAGAACATTTTGGGGGACAAAAATTGTTTCTCGCTCTCAAGTAATATGAATCTGCAATTGGATCGCTTCCATCGTCAGTCCAATACGCAATTTGGCAGTCACAAACTTTGGCCACCAAACGTCTTTTCGATTCGACCGCACGACATTTTTAACTGCTATTTTAATAAATCAAATCCATTTCTTGATTGCGTAGAGGCATCTGAGAGTGTTAGCTTTCTGAAGCAAAAGGAATGAAAAATTTTCTTTATCACGGAAAGAAAAAGATGTCGCCATGCATTTTAAAAATTACCAATAACTTTTATCAGAATCCAGATATTTCGTCACTTGTACTCTGATGCACAATATTTCTTCAAAGAATTGCAAGTGCTAAAAGAAGCAAGAGAAAAGTGACTTTTGAAGATTAAAGTTCGAGTTAATGAGCTGTAGAAGTACACTATATAAAAACTAAAAACCGTTTTACCCCATGCTGCATGTACATGTGCATGTTTTCCAAGCATTTTATATTGCATAAATTAGAAAAAAAAAAATGAAAAAATTTCATATTTGAAAATCATAATCATCTGGTGAATTTTACCTTCAGAGCCCTTCATTTCAATATACATGTAGTTCAAAGTCAATATACAACTTATTTTTTGACATGTTCACTATTTGTCAAAAGATATTATAAAATGAAAATTCAGCGAAATCTCCTTTTAAAACACATTTCACTTCACATTTCGATGAAAGAGTTAAACCCAAAATTGTCTCAGATCACTTTATATCATGGTCACTTTTTGATATACTTTACATGTAAATATTACATTAAATATTCTTATACAATGGAAACGTAACTACGTTTATACAGTGCATATAGGAATTTACGAGTTCCAATTGATAAACATAATAAAGAATACTCATCTATATTTTACACAACATATGATACATTAAATTAACGAAAAACAGCTCAAAAAGTGATATTGTTAATCAGCATAAAAGAAGTCGATGTACATAACCGTCAAATCAAAAAGAAATAACCCCGAGAATGTGTTACGTAACACCTCATAAGAGAGTTATAAAGTTGATATTTGACGTTGATATGACATTCAATAAAACTACAATATATAAAAACATTCGGTTCTTCTGATTTCTTCCTGTGGTTGCTCGATGTGTCTTTGAGCAGCAAAGAAGCTCGATATCCCGTATCTGTCTTGTTTAAGAGCACTGCAACATGAAATAGATTACAAAGCGATAAAAAAGGAATTGGCTTATTATACATGTATTAAGCTAACTTCGACAGCCTCTTATCCCCCTGTGTGGTTAAGGGGTTAAGAATTTTTAGTTGGTTATGGCTCTTCTCTGATATGTAGACACGACTCGTAAAAACCCAGGATGAGTTCTGGAATGTAAAATTTTAATTATAAATGCACTTTTGAGGTGACCTCATTAGATATATGTTTTGAAATTGGTATTTTCGTATATTTTTCTTCAATAACAGAAAAGAAACTCTGTTAAACAGCGTCGATTAAGCTCGAAGAAATCCACGAAAAATCAATATTATCCGAAATACGTTCACCGTACAAGTAACTTTCGAATACCTTTATTCTGGTTGAAGATTTTGTAAAAGAGAACTCAGTTAATACCATGCACAGGGAATTCGATTAAACTCTCTTTGCAAGCCCTAGCACTGCGGTGGATCAGCAGAAAAAAAAAACGTTTAATTGGTTCTTGGTTAGAATCACAGTCAGGCCGTAGTTATAGTGCAACATTGGATTGTTCTTGACGTTTGTAACATTTCACACGAATGTAGTTAATTTTGATATTAAATGTTTTCAACCTTAAAACTGATAGTATGCAAAGATACTATACAACTGCTACAGAAAAGTGAGTATCTATTAAAATTGATAAGAATGTTACAAATCAATAAACTGGGAGAAAAAATATATATTTAAAGCAAACCACAATTCCAAATGGATCATCAAGACTTCGTTATTAATATGCAAGTCGGTAGATCTCGTGTTCTTTTTTGTATTCCAAGAAGTAATTAAAACAAGTTAAATGTATGTTTACTAATTGAGGACAGTTAAGGATACATGGGAAGACTTTAGTATTATTTATACAAAGTAAATATGGCGTAAATAATATACTAAGTATCCAGTAAGGTATAACATTTCAACAAAACTTGAAAAACGCGACATGCGCAGCTGTCACAATACCCAGTATCATACTTTCCGTATCAATTTCACTGAATGCGAGCGTGAATTCTATTAGTGTTTATTTACAAAATGTTTACATAACTCAATATTATCTTTATGGTGCATATTGACTGGATAATATAAATACATCTTATTTAACTTGTTTTATATTATCTCTTAAAATATCTTAAAATCATTCAGCCAATTAATCTACTGAATTTTCATAAGGCTAATTCACAGCGAATTTTGTTATATCCAGAATACCTTTGAAATGATGTGTGATAGCTTTAAAATTCAAAACATATATACATGTATCTGCCCGTATACTGTACTAATTATTTCCAGGATTTACTACCTTTTCATAAATATATATTTGCTCCCAAAAGAGTGGTCTCAAAGAAATTTATTAGAATTCTAAAATCGGCAGATCATTGTCCTCGACATTGTGCATGTTAAATAAGGCTAACAGTATGTTGTTTTTTTTTTCATCAAATCTGCATCGCTTGCAGATCTCTTGTTTTTACGTCAGTAGTGTTAAAGAATACAATACAATGGGTGCCTGATCAGTACGTATACTTGCATTTGCATAATGAACTTCTAGAAACTAAGATCATGCTTCATTCGCAAATGCCATTGCCTGAGAATTCCAGGGTTCAGTTACAGAAGAATTGACATAGGAATTCTCCATAACTAATTATCAGAACTTGAATAGAAACCCATAAATTTTAAAATTCATATGATTGTATTTTATTTTTTAACATTCAGAAAAAAATGCTCAAAATTCTACAAAGAAGCAAGATGTTGATCGTATTTCTTTTGGTGGAAGGATATTTTAAATTACAGATAATTGATTTTCCATTTATAAAATTTAATGTAATGGAAATCTTTAATTTTAGTGGGAACATTTTGTTTTGATATTGCTAAAAATATAATATTCTTAATTTATATTTTTAGACCAAGTTTTACACCTCGGTCAACAAACTTTTCCAAAAAAGAAAATATATTAAAGAGGTGTCAAATTTACTCATTTTTGATGAAAATCACATATTTTGAAAATATTTCAAAATTCCTCTTTTTCTCATTATTTTAAAACGATACTTGGAGATCAAATACATCTAAAACCTGATATAATTGATTTTTTATTAAGTTTTTTTACAAATATGTTATTTTTTTGCAAAAAGGAAAAATTTCAAAAGGATTTGTTTAATAAAATTTTCTCACAGTAAAATAAGAAAATGTATAAATCATAAAATAGACGGGAGTGGGTTTAATATGAAAAAGATATCATTATGTAATTAAGCATTGAGATGAACGAAATTTTGTTGGAAGTGGTAAACACAGTCATTTAAAATATAAGTTAAATATTAACCAAAATATATAGTTAAAAACGATATTAAGCAACATACTTTATAAAATAAATTGAAAATTGGTATAAAACAAAACTCCGCTTGTCTTAACACTTGCCCATGTATATCAACTGCATTTCATCACACAATATAAATAATATTGAGATTTTTGGAGTGAAAAAAAGAGTTGTTTAAGTACAAGTGCAAAATAATGACGAGTTATATTTTCATTGCATCGGAAAATGCTTTTGATTATATTGATACCTGTTCCGTTCTGTCTTTGTTGTGCTCTGGTATTTTGCATGGGTGTGAAAAATATTGCCAGTTAATAGATAGAATAACATCGAAAAATCGCTGTAACTTCACCAGAAGGCATATTTATTGACTAAATCGGGCAAATAAATCCCTTTAAAATCCATAAAAACACAAATATTTCCGACATTCCGGCCAGTCTGTGTCAAGCGATGTTTTGGTACAGTCATTATGGTTTTATATATTAAAGAGACAATATTATTATTTATGCTCTATGAAAACTCAAACTTCCCTAAGACTACAGTGAAATTTGTGTTGACACTTGCATATCAACTTCAAAAAAGCAACTTAAAATCGACAAATCAAAAACGTAAAGTCTCGAAAGTTTAGTTCCAAATATCTTAGTGAAAATACACAAAACATTTATTGTTTTCTTTTTTCAAAATATCGATAAATTTATTTGACAAGTGTTTAGAAAAACAAGTTTTTACGTTGATTTTGATGGTTGTCAAAATTTTCAAACAAATCAAGTCATATCTAATAATGAATTTGCTTTAATTTTCAGGTGACATCCGTTGCAGTTTCTGTGTTTACACTAAGCGCCATTTCAGTAGAGAGATGGTACGCCATTTGCTATCCACTCCGCTTCAAAAGTACCAAGAGGAGGGCAAAAATAATCATACTTGTTATATGGATCATCGCCTTCCTTCTTGCCCTGCCCGAGGTGATCGTGGCTGACCTGATACGCTTTGTACAACGTTCGTACATAGATCTTCTGATCACTTGTCGACCTCACTGGCCCGATATGTCCAACCAGGTGGTATACCAAGGGGTACTAATAGTGCTGATGTACCTGCTTCCTTTAGTTCTGATGACTGTGACGTACAGTATGATTGCTGTGGTCCTTTGGACGGGAAAAATTCCAGGCGCCATAGAGTCTGGTATGTGTCTCAAAACATAGTATTTGAGTACAATTCTCTTTACATATGTACCTTGCAAGTAATACACTGCATCTCGGCACTGTGTTTTTATCATATTTCCAAATTGAATACATTAAATAAATATTATTACACCGGATCCAACCTGAAAAAAAAACAGGTAAAAGGAGGGACAAATAGATAGACAGAAGGAGGGCCTGGAGGAATTAAGAGCATATGAGGAAAAGATGTCATTTTTTTCCAATTTCATTACAGTGATCAATTGATTGACTTGCATGATAATATCATGTATAATGGCCAAAGATGTTTATACAAATAAACACGAAAACAAATCTATTGATCAAATCATGAAATAAAAAAATAAGGCAGTTGTTTCTTAAATAAACAGAGTATTATAGAGTTAGAGAAATTAATGATAATTACATTGACATTTCAGTTAAATAATCTTGACTGAAAAATTATACTCGACAAATTCAATAAAGAATTCTTCAAAAGCCCCAATACTTACTAAAATGCCCTAAGAGCATCCTGATAGTTTGGAAATTGACAATAATCTATAATAAGATCATTTCAAAGCTAAATCTGGTGGAAAATAATTAAGTTTAATTTTCAGCTTTAAAAAATAAAAAATATGGGAACCAGTATCAATCACAGAAATAAATTATTAATGTACCAAAAAAATATTCTTGTTCAATGTAATTCATTTTTGTAGGTGTGAAGCCTTATTCCTTCAATAAATATTATTCCAAATTGTTTCTATGTGCGTACTGTTCATAAATAACCTTCGAATGCATGTAAGGTTTCCTGGTATACTATACTCAGAATCAATCTCAACTGTCTTTTACAGTCCCATTGTATATTGGATTTTTATTCTGAAAACTGTCCTTGCACTTTCGATGGGAATCACGGATACGTTTATCCATGTGTAACCACACCACTATGATAAATAAATATCTTATATACAAATATATAATTAATTATTTTCTTTTAGTTTTAATGATAAGGTTAAAATATAAGTTATGATTTCATACTTTTTAAATATTTTCAATATCATTAATTAGTGAATCTAATCCCCTGGATCTCTTATGCAGTGTTATGTTAAGGATGGTGACGTCATATTTGATGGGAGACTTTCTACATCTTATTTTCTACAGTATTGTTATCAAATTTTGTAATTTTACAAGATATATATAAATATTTTTCGAAATAAATGAATTCAAGTTGTTATAAATATGTCATCATTTCGCTAATTTGATCTTCGTTGCTTGCTTAAATATTCATAACAGCAAAATTAAACTTCAAATGCGGTGTACTACGAATGCGAAGTCGCACTTTTCTTAAGATAGCTGAAGAGACAGTATATTGCTTAATGGGTTATCTGTTGTTTTACTTTCCTATTAACATAATGAATGAATAAGAACTATGTACGAATTCTTTTAATGAAAGATTTCGGTATCCCACCGTTCCATAAACAGAAGTACCCTTTTACACGCCACAACAAACAAAAAAGCAAAGATATTCGGTTTTGAGTAAAAGCCACACAATCCCTTTTCCTAAAGTGTTAACACGTATCAAATATAAATTCTTATTGTTTATCAAAATATATTATCATCTTCTGTAATTAACATGTACCATTTGAGTGAAAGTTATGATCGTTTTCGTCTGCTCCAAATTACTTATTACACCTTTTTTACGTTTTGCAGTTCATCTTCTAAAACTAATACTGTATACAGGAAAATTTTCGCCCTGTTTAATTTTCCCCTTTCGCCTTCTTCGGAAGTGCGCGAATTTAAAACGGGGCAAATTCAAATTAAACAGTATGATATCTTAAGGAAAAATCTTTCTGGGCGAATCGAGGAAAACTTGTTTCCACAAATGAAAGGGCGAAAATTACACGGGGCGAAAATAACCCCGTATACAGTACTGCAATCAAAGTTATCGATTGTAAAAGTAACAATGTTCATACAATTACAATACTTGTGTAGTAGAGAATTATAATGCCGTAATATGACGTCACGGTTTTCAGTCGAAATGACATGTCTTGGGTTTATCGTAGAAAACAAGATCAAATTCCCCTGTACTAGTCCAAATGCATTTGAAGGTACAGTTTGGGCATTATTGTGCCCTAAAAAATTTAATGCTCTTAAAAAATTATGAAATTTGCTTTATAAATAGTTGAGCAGGTGAATATGATAGATCATAAATGAATATGATATAAAGAAGGAAGATTTTGGAAATATAACGTCATTAGTTTGGTACATTTCTAAGTTTTATGCAGAATAGCCTCAGAATGACTTATTTTGTATTAGATAACAGTGTCTGCCACCGTCGCCCCTTTAGGTGTTGTATTCATTATGTGAAATGCTTTTAAAAAATCGCATATTTTATATTTTTTCAGGCGACGGCGGCAGAGTCTGTTTTCTGATAGAGGTTCCACTGAAAATTGATGTCTTCCGCAACTTTTTAAGAAATGCACGTTAATGACGTCGCAAATGAAGGTCAGATGAGAAAAATGATTTGTGTATTCTTCCTCCATGGAATTCCTATTATTCAGAAAAAAGATTATAATTTCTTGTATTACATTCATATTTTAGAAAAATACAGGACTTATTTTGTATTGAAAATGTCTTTGTTTTTAATTTTTTGCAGCGCATACTAGTATTCTAACACAGATCTGCTTACTATATCTCCCCTTGAATTATTTTGCAAACGGATCATATTTTCATTTTGATAGATAAACTTTAAAATAAGAAGAGACAACAACTGTTATATATATTCTATGATCCTTTGTTTATTTATATTTTTTCGCTTAACATGCACCTTATATAACTATACAGAGTGATTTAGGACAAAACCCATATTGGCGACCCGTGAGCGTATCTTATCATCCTTCGTGAGCATTGCTATGCACTTTTAACGTACATGCTATCTTAACCGAACACTAGTATTAATGACCATTCCATTTCGTATTTGCTAGCAAAACGGAACATGCACAATTTGAAATTCTCGTTGTTTACTCTTTGCCTCTGTTTGTTCATGGTCAATAGCAAAGAAACAGAACAACTCTTAAAGATTTCTGTACCAGTTACCGAAGTGGAGCATGTTGGTTTTCATGATTTTTTTTTAAATATGTGTATTTTTTATATAAGTTTATTTCTCCAAAAAGGGTACTAATTTGAATTTCTACCTTTTTTAGAGTGACCAGTATCTGTGTCATGCCTTTCGTCTCGATGAAGTAAAGGAAGCCTTTATAAGTATGTAAATTATTGATTTCTTTACAATTATTTTTTCGTAATTTATAAGTTCAGAATTTATCTGATAAAATTGTGTGATATATTACCAGATCAAAAATAATAAGAGAAAAAAATCTCGCGGTGACGGATATGAAAAATGTTTGGATGAATTTAATCTTGAATATTGTTCTTAATCTCCTCATGTTTCCGCCTCTCAAGTTCTTTCTTAAAATAGCCTACACTGGCTGTGCTATTGTTGACACACCAATCGTGTAGAATCGTTCGTGTATCGTGAGTGATCGTTCGTGTAATGTGCAAGATCGTTCGTGTATCAATCGTGTGCGTTTTTAATCGTGCGAGATCGTGCGTTTAGAATCTTGTAAATTCGTTTTGTAAGTTTTAATCGGAATGTTATTTGTAAAATAAGCATTACCTTAGTTTGTTTTTCTTAATTTATTAATTAAAATCCAAATAAAATGAAAAAGCGCAATTTACATAAAAGAATACAGAACGAACTAATTATCGCCCGTTAACAAGCAATATAGTAAGTCGTACAATATTAAGTTCTCTTCAAAAAGCGCGATGAATATTGTGATAAACCGTACTTAGATCTTTAACGCCTTTTTGACAAATCTGATTTTAATTATTATTAACTTCTTATTGTGGTCAAGATAATCTTGAAATCAATTCATTGAAAATAAATAAATATATATATATATATATATATATATTACAAAGAAATAAACATTTCTCAATGCTTACAATAAGCGTTAAGTGTAACTAGTTAGTCGACAAATATACATTTACACGGCATGATTTGCAGGAGTTTTGATTATCTGTGTTTATCTCTTGAGCCTATTTGTAATTAATTAATTTTAAATTTCTGTAAATAAAATTTAAATTCCATGACCCGACTCAGTTTTCAACGGACTGGGGGCTAAATTCAACTGCATAAAAACACGTTTATGACTTGGTTTTCACAACTGTGATTTAATTCATAGACGTTGGTACAGGGGAGGGGAGTTAGGGATGCTGACCTTTTTTTTTGCAAAGATAGACATAATATATGTATCGAACAATGTGAAATTAGGTAAGTTTCTCACTGCTTTCAACTGGCACGTTACAGTGTGGTAAAACAAGAAGAGTAAGTTGAATAATTGGCAAGTTTATCAGACATTGAATCATTGGAAACATAAGGATAAAAATTGTAATTATAAATTAAGTCATTCCATAATGCCATTTTTGTTCAATCGTATCCCCCTTTCTGCATATCATGATATCCAATACAATCAAATTATATGACCCACATACATGTACATCGTCTAATAGAATGAACAAAATCCGCTTTTTTTTAATCAAAGAATTACCTTAGAAATAATTATTTTTAATCTAAAATATTAAGTCTTGCATATATTTAGTTACAGAAATATCATTTTCCGTTTTTTTTCTTCAAAGTCTATGAAATAATATTGATAATTTTTTGAAGTCTTAAATAAGTATTAAGCCGTATTTCGATTTGAAAATATAAAATTCCTAAATATTTTGAACTATTTTGAGTGAAGAATCGTGCGTTTGCGTTAACAATCGTGTAAGATCGTGTAACGTGTAGAATCGTGAACGTGAAAGATCGTTCGTGTAACAGGTTTAATCGTGCGTTAATCGTGCGGAATCGTTCGTGTAACGTGATCGTTCGTGTAAGTTGTCAACAATAACATTCCAGCCACTGTAGTTAAATTCCTTCACGAAGGCGATCCGCATTTAGCCTGCAAATGTTCACAGTGAAATATGGAATTCCTAGCATTATCAAAACTTTATTATTTGTAGATAGAGTAATGAACTGCATTGAAGCTTAACTTACTTATTCTGGGGGATAACACAACAAGGTTTAAAGAAGTCACATTGAACTTGTTGACATGATGTTATTATAAAAAAAATGAAGCATTAATACACAGCGAATAATTTTTCTACGATGGAAAAATGTGTTTCAATATTATAAGTAATGTCATTAACACACTTAGTATAGACCATAACTACTAAAGGTAGATGTTAAGTCAACTTCGCATTTACCCAAAATACTACTCTGCCCCTCTGAAACTTTTTGAAACTTATAATTAGTTTACTTAAGACGTCAAAGAAAATTCGTCTGTAGCTGAGTGTTGCTGAAAGCAAAGTCCTGAATACAGGCATTATGATCAGCTGCCTTGCGATAAATAGCAGTTTAAAACCGTAAATTAAGAGCCTTACAACGTCCAAGCAGACTTTCCGAGAATAAAGATACAGTAAAACTCGGTTATATCGAGAACTCCGGGGCCTATGAAATTACTACTCTATATTCGTTATTCGTCATTTTCATATAAAGAAATCGTTAAATTTATTTATCTAGGGGCCCAGTTCGCAAGGCAACGTCTAGAGGAGGTTTCTATGAATTGACTAATTAAAACGCATAAGGGCTGAATTTATTGCACAGGAAAAATTAAAACTTGTTTTCTTACACAACCTTGCAATCCTTGACGTGCCCAAGCCAGTGCATGATTGAAGTCATATTATGAGGTCATAGTCCTGTACTTCACCAGTTTATAAGGAATATGAACAACATAATTTCCGCACAAGGGCATTCTCAACTTCGTTCTTCAGAAAGTTGAAACTGGGTAAACAATTACTGTCCGATTTGATTTACCTAAACTTTTATCAATTGAAAAGCTTCCAGAATTTTATAAATTTTTATAACATTCATCTTTGCAGGTATGATAAGACTGTTCGAAGAATTAAAATACCTTAAAATATACATGTAACTTTGAGCTAGCTTTTAATTTCAGAATGTTATCCTTGTTTGAGATTACGGTCAACATGATATAATAGTTGAATCAGGTATTAAAATAAATCAATTTTGTGACGTCCAACTCTGTCTACAGATGTGTATGGGGAGTGTTTCACATATAATTTTTCTCTATCGTTTGTATTATGTGCATATTGGACAAGCGAAAGGAAAAAGCATATTTAAATTTCAAATGTTCAACTTCATAACAGCATAACGGAGCTTAAAAACAACCCTAACAATTGAATTTAACAACAAGGCCCCGATATAAATCTACATTCGATGTACAGATTATGACACTTTCCCCGTCATGTTAGCTCAAGTATGACTTGACGTCATATTCTATTATAACGTCATATCTAGGTAGTTCAGAGAAGTAACTACAGTCTGAACAGTTTGACATTTTTCGGACAGCTTTATCCTAGCTTTATGAGAATATATATAGGATATGCCCTTGCGTCGGCGTTATTTTGTTGATTTGTTTATTACATTGAATGACAAAGATCAATGTCGTCATGATATAGCGTCATTATCTGCAGTTGCTTTCTAATGCTGTATGTACTAAGTATATATATGAAAATAAGCTTGAACCTTCATTGTGTAAAAATTACACAAATTATGCATTTTC